>NW_010422686.1:28802-35390 GCF_000710305.1 Buceros rhinoceros silvestris | reverse complement strand
TCTTTCAGCAAGCATCAGCTGCTGAATGCTGTCAGCGGTGTGATACTAAGCTAAGTGGACTCTTGCCTTGGCCCAAAATGACCGTTACGTTATTGAACAAGGTGGTATGAAGTCTCTGTTCCATGTTCACAGAATAAAAGTATTTCTTGCTACATTTAAAGTAATGAGTTGTTTCTCAAGTCCTTTCTTTTCTCAAGGCTGCCACCCTTGCAGTAAACTCTTCGTGCAGCTGGCTAACTATTTACAATTTAGTACAGCACTAACAGTATGTTTGCCTGGTTTAAGAAATTGTACGCTCTGCCAAGGTGTAGGAAGAGCTAGTATTAGTTCCAGCTTGTGTTTCCTTCCTTTGGCAAAGATTCTCAGGTAAAGGTGCGTAATGTGACTTCTTGGAAAGGACAATAAGTTTGGGAGCTGAAGTCAACATGCCTGAAGCTACGACTTACTCTTTCAACTGAGGAGTTACCTGTGTTGAGCTACGTGGTTTTATTTCATTTATTGCCTGAATGCCTTGTAAACCACATAGAGCCATTCACAACAATTATTTTTTTCATCACTGCTGTTCCTTTCTCATTCAGCATAATGTCACTTAAACAACAGCAATAAAAAATCCAACTTTTGTCTACTTATGTTCTTATATAGTACTCAAAAATAGTGCTGGGCAAGAAAAATACTTCAAAGTTTTCCATTTATTTGTAAAGTAACTGGCTTTAAGAATTTCCCTTCTGTATTTAAAGATGGAAATTTTTCTATTGTAGCAATAATTTCCATGTGTTACTAATGCAATAGCAGTGCATATTAACTTGTTCAATTCTTATGACAAAAGTAAATTGGAAGCCACAAGCTTTA
This sequence comes from Buceros rhinoceros silvestris, assembly GCF_000710305.1. Lineage (NCBI taxonomy): Eukaryota > Metazoa > Chordata > Aves > Bucerotiformes > Bucerotidae > Buceros > Buceros rhinoceros. Next base: position 34,541 of record NW_010422686.1, on the reverse strand, counting down.
ATTAGTATCCAATCTTAGACCTTTGAATGTCTTGGAGAGCTGCACGTAGGCAATTTATGGTTTTTTTCCTTTCCATTAATGTACTGAATAGTTCAAACCACTCTCCCTAGTTGTCACAAGAGTCGTGTATTTGGAGTGCTAATTTATCTGGTGGCATAAAACACAGCCTTGAACTTGTTTGTAGTTTTCTTGTGGGTGACTGCTCTAATGTTGCTGATGGCCATTCACTTTTGCATTCCTGTAAAACCACTTAACAAGCTCTAGCTACTGATTTTTATCAGTTAACTGACTCAGCTTGGATTAATTTTTTTCCCTTTCTGCAAGAAGTGAGATTTTGTTCCACAGACAATAAAGGTCCAAAGAAATAAAGATATCCTCTTCAGGTTGGTGAATGTGTAGTAATTCCCATCAATATCTTGTTGTCTATTAGATTTTTAACTTCCTTAGCTATATGTACATTTCTGTGCCAGAATGTTGGTCCTTGCACAACTAAGACACATTTGAATATCTGTCTGGTGAATAATTCTTTTCTTCTTCACAGCTAATTGCTGTGTGGGAATGTTTGTTCCCCTGCACTGCCACCTTTGCTACAAAAAGTGAAAATTGACTAGTTATGTAAAGACTCTTCTGGCACAACTTTTCTAGTCTTTCACATTGTAACTCTGTAGCAAACAGAAACTTCTGGTGATTGTGTCCCTCTTTGCTTGTAAGATCTGTGATTGTTTTTTAGGGGCTCCCAGAATTTACCTGGTTTGGTGATGGCTCATAGCAATTAGGCCAGAACTATGCTTCTTTGTTAGAAAGTGCTCGCATAAACTGTGAAGTTGAAAGTAGGAGGGAATGGAATGACAGGGGAAAGAAGAAGATGACAGAGAAAATGAGCTCTGAAATTCTAAGACATGCGTTTTCTTGTCAATCTTTGGTGTAGCTTTGTTGCTCTCTGCTCTGCCTCTTAATACCAGTACAAATTTACCACTTAATCCTGGTAAAATGTGCAGCATTTTTACACTTGCATACTGTAATTGTTCAAAAGTTTATTCGCTGTTCTTTAGATGAAATGAATACTAAAAGGAATTGAATATTTCACAACCTTCTAGATATAATTTGTCAATCTTGGTTTGTTCAGCCCCAATTCATTGTAACTGATGTATAGCTGAAAGACAGAACGAATCTTGAGAATGAATTAAAAGCTGTAATCCATAAGTACAGTCTGCCTGGCTTTCAAAACTTTTTGCCAGTCTCTGTCATTTTATTACAATTATAGCATGCTGAATAGTCTCGCAGAAACCTTCTCAGCAAACCATTTTGCAATAAGAGGGCCCAATTTTCAAAGAACTGAGTTTGTATTTGCAGAGATTCTTTCACTCACTCTGGCTTGCAGCTTCTCTTTCTCTAAACTTCAGGGAGGTGACAGACAGTGTGAAGACAAGGTCTATCAAGATTGTGCCCAGCAACAGGGAAGATGCACCGTTTCAGTGCAAGCTCCATGCTGAAAATCAGAACAGTTTTGAGCATGTGGAACTGGTGTGCTACCCGCTGTTTCTGTCCCCTTGCCTCTCTTCTTCAGCTTGTTCTCTGAAATTTTTGAGAGTGCGGAGGTGTTGCTAAGCTTTACTTGGAGCTAATGTACTCTCTTTTCTCTGTTTCGGTATTCAGTCTCTCCAAGCAGAGAACTGCAGAACCTGCCCTTGGTTTGGCAAAACTGTCCCTGGATGCAAGGGAATATATCTCTTTTATTAAACATCCAGATTTTTACTTCTGAGTCCCCAAATGGTTTTAATGGTAGTTTACATAAAAAACCACACCCCCAAATCTCAAAAAAACTATGGCCTGCCGCTTTTCTTCTTTATTTCCCCTCAAGCTGTTGGAAAAAGAAGCACATAGGAAAAAGTGATTAGTTCATGACAGGTCTTTGGCTGCTGCTAGTGCAAGAGCTGCATTGACTGTAGCAGGTCACACGGAATGGCCAGAGACCGTTGGCTAGCGCATTCTGCCTGTTGACTTAGATGCTCTGTATGCTGTAATTCTTAAATCTCAGAAATATCAGGAGAACAGTTGGTTTATTATATCTAGTGGACGAACAAACCACAGGCATGAGCCTAGTTAATTAAGAGCTATCTTGGGCCCTGTGGAAAAGAAATTGCCACTTCTCCCCTTCAGATAATTTTGCTTATTTCTTAGACTTACCTAGAGAAACCTTAAACGTGGTGGTGGCAGAGACACCAAGGGTTTGGAAAAGGGGAAGAGGAGGGGTAAGATGGAAGAATTTGGTAAGCTTTTCTAACCCTTTCTGTTCAGCCTCTGGATACCTTCCCTGGCTGCCTTTCTCTCTAGATCAGTTCTGCGAGCCAAACCCCATTCAGATTTATGAAGATTTCCCCTTGACAGCCTTGGATACCACAGTCTGCACAAGTAGCAGCTCTGCTTTTGTTTTTTGCTGTGAAGGAGGGATGTGGTTCCTTGAAGCAGAAATGCTATGTAGAGTGTTGTCCAGCATCAGTGGAGCTTGACTGAGCAGAGGGATGCAAAGTTGTGAAAAACTAGTTTTTGTGCATAGCCACAAAAGTGCTGATAGTGCAGTAACAACATAGGGTGCATTTTCTGTTTGTTCCTCTGTGTGTTGCTTCTCTGAAATATCACCTCTTTCTCAATCGTTTCATTCATTTCACCTGATGCTTCTATTTGAAATCCAGGTGATGGCACCATACAAATAGAAGGTAGATCTGCTTACTCTCCAAATTGCCCCTGTCTAAATCTTGACTAGCCTGTGCGTGCCTGATGAGACCAAAGCAGTGCTTGCAGCTGGGCAAGTCTGTGTGCTGCTTAGGCCAGGTTTGCAAATTGGGCAGCTGATGTTCCCTCTGCCTTGTGCATGCCTGTCTTTCCTCTTCGTTACTATGTCTTCACAAGGCTTTGAAAATTTGGCCCTGACTGACCTTAAATGTGGGGAAACGCCTATGGTAATACAAGGCACAGGAGACTAGGTAACACATACTGTCAGTGTAAGCAAGGAGAGTGATTTTAATTCTTCTGTATTAACAAAGAGCATTTTTATTACCAGCTTTGCCTGCTAAACTAGAGTCTTAACATCTAACACTGTTTGTCTTTCTGTCCTCTGCTGTTAGGTTGTTAGTTTGTTTTTATAAAGAGAGAAATAAAAGGTATGACTGAGGGAAGTAGTGCACCTGGGGATGTTGTTCTACAAACTAATAAACTGATCTATGTGGTATTTTGAATAACTTGCATCCTTTATCATTAAAATTTTGTGTTGTCTTATATGTGTTTATGTTTGTTTAAAGTTGGTGGTTGCTTTTTATTTGAATTTAAAATATTATTTTCTTTCCCCACTTGCAGTGTCCCCACCAACAAGACTAAGATATAATGTAGTCAGTCCTGACAGTGTACAGATTTCTTGGAAAGCCCCCAAAGGGCAATTCACTGGATATAAGCTTCTTGTCACTCCAAGTTCAGGTAAAACAAAATTTTGTATGTTCTCTTTTAAGGGGAAAGACTGTCTGCCAAGGCTGAATAGGTTTTCAGAAGCTAGCATCATCCTTCAGGACTAAAACTGTGAACAAGCTGTGGATAACGGAGTATTGGCTGGTCAACAGCAGAGAGAAATTGATTTCACCAGAGGGTGGTCATAGATGTCAAATATGGGAATCACATGCTGAAGGTAGTAGAAGTGGGTGGATGTTTAGCTATGCTTTCTATGTAGTCCTTGGGAATTGTCACTGATCATCTGTCTTTACCTTTCTTCCAGTGGGGTGTAAGGAGGGAAGTGATCAAGGGAGAGCATAGGAACTCTATTTCAGTCAAAGCTATGAGGTGGATCTCCCTGGGCCTTCTCCCATAGTGAGCTCCTCAAAAAAGTCCAAAAAGATGTTAGACCCAACTTTAAAAAACCCTAAAGCACCTATTACATTTTTTTTAACAGAAACCTGAAATAAAATTTGAAATATAGACAACAAAGGGGCTATATTAGGCTACTGTGTAGAGGTACTACTTCTGTGCCTATTCAAATTTAGCTATAGACACACTTTTAACATACAGCTAAAGTACATATTTGTATATAATCTTTATATATATATGGATATGGATACATGGAAATGTTTAATATTTGTATTTAAACAAATTTCTTTGCCCAAAGGAAGTGGGGAAAAAAGGGTATTCAGAGATGAGGTGGGTGCAGCAGGGTCAGAAATGGCAGCCAATCTCAGAGCAGTGTGAAAGCCTGCGGGTACTTCCACTTGCCAGCTTTTTGTCAAATGTTTCTTTTTTTCTTAATTAATAGTTTTGCTGAACACTGTGGCTGTTCTATGAGGCCCAGGTGCAAAGGCTGATTGATTGATTGATCTCAGTGTGTTTGTATCTAAGAAAACTGGTCTGTGTTTTTGGTCACATTGCCTGATTTCTTGATTTTCTGGAACACCTTCTGGTTTGGCTCTATGAATATTCCCAAAAGTCAGAACACTTGTGTCATTGTAGAGCCTGAGGTAGTTTTAACTCATTACATTTACCATACTATAAGAAAAGCAAACAAAGTTATGTATCTGTGGGGTTTTTTTTTTTTTTTGGTCTTCTCTCTTACAGGTGGAAAAACCAATCAATTAATTCTTCAAAATACTGCAACTAAAGCAATTATTCAAGGTCTTATTCCAGATCAAAACTATGCCCTTCAGATCATTGCATTCAATGAGGACAAGGAGAGTAAGCCAGCACAAGGCCAGTTCAGAAGTAGGTGTCTTTTTACGCCTTATGTGCAGAATTTATCAGATATTTAATGTAAGTTATGAAATTGTAATTAAGTTTGACACAAAGGGGGAGGATGGAAAAACATTTTCTTCTGTGGTGGAATGGTAATTACAGCTGCAGATTTAACTGGTACATATACAGCTGGAGGCCTGGATTGATCCAGTCACTCTTACACAGGAGATTCTTGCTTTGGGCTATCTTTGTTTCCATTGGTTTGAAATGCCTTTCTTGCCCATTCCGTTACGAAATTACCCAGGATGTTGTGGAAAAGAATCTTCAGTGAGCAGAAACAAGGAGGGAAGTGCTATATTCTGATACTTAAAAAATTTCCTTCCCTTCGTCCAACTCTTTATTAAAACATTCTTATAGCTATGCCAACTGGCAGCTCATTCCTACTTCAATGGTACTGTGAAAGGCTAAATTTGTCCTGGTCTTCAACTGTCAAATATGTTTACAAATTATGCTTAAAGACTTTTTAATCTGACCTACACATACTCTTAATGTCTGTATCATAATGATACATGTATGTCTTAGCTAATTTGTCTTGATCTGTTTCTTATACTGTTCAGTTAAGTATGATCAATGGAGATTTGGTCAATAAAGACAAAAATGTGATGGTCTGGGAGTACAGTTGAAAGCCTTCTGAACTCTCCTGACACTGAATATTTCACACTGTCATTGCTAAACCACCTTTGTCTTAGAAACAGCACAAGATAAAATATTCCGACTCCTTGATGTGGTGTGTGTCAAAGTCTTTATAGTTTTTCATCACTGCAACTGTGATGTTTTTACTACTTTTAAGTTCTCTCCTGGTTAGGAAACCCACAAAACCACAGATTACTTTAGTATTAAAGAGCAGCCCACAGAAAGCTACACAAATTCTATAATATTAGGTGCAGCTGTTTTTTAAGCTATTCTTCAGGAAAAGTAGAGATGGCAATTTGATTTAAGAATACAGGGATTGTGTTCTATCTTGAACACTCT
>NW_010422686.1:0-28715 GCF_000710305.1 Buceros rhinoceros silvestris | reverse complement strand
CTGCAGGTGAAAACACTTAATGAGGCTGGAGTTTCTTTTGACAATATGATGCTTTGCATGAGTAAAACCAGAGACAGCATGTATACAAATCCTTCTTTTTTTCTATCCTGTATTCCATGGGGTTTTTCCCCCTTCTTGGACGAGTGGTCTCGAGATGAAAAAAGGTGAAACACATGCAAAGCTTTGAGAATATCCTCTAGTTTAGTGCATTAGAAGTATGTTTTTAATGCTGCTGAGTTGAACTGATGTACAAAGAATTCTCATGTCTACAATAAAATGTTATTGTTAAAAAAAGTATACCTCTTTATATAGCCCGGTATACTTTTTCTATTCTAGTGCTGCTTGTAAGTTATTGTATATAGTATGTAGTTAACAGAGATCACTGTGCAATATTTTACAGCTACATTTTAAAAGGAAAAAACACGCACTAGATTATTTCTGTCTACCTAAATACATGAGTAAAACTGGTGTCTTGTCTGTTACTCTTACGTGGTTAGAGTTTTGACAGTTAGAATTGGCTTTCCCAAATCCAGAAATCTCTGTTAGGATGTGACTGAGTTGTCACTTACGATCATTTTCAGACCTTTGTACTGTTTCTCTGGAGACTTGCTGCTCAACAGCACTAGCATTAGAGGTGGCCATCAGGCAGCTCCTTAGCTTGGCCTTAGCCTTTTCTCAAAGGAATGCTCTTAGAAGGTTAGGCAATGACATCCTTTTTAACTAGTATTATTCCGGTAATTTCACCTCTTGTAGTTGAAGTCTTGTTTAGGTAAGGACTAAACCCAGACTTCTGAGTAAGACATGCTGTCGTCATGGCTTTATCTGTAAACTGGCTAATAACCAAAATCTACTTTGGCAAAATATGAATCCTCAGCAAGCTTATGGACTGGAATTTGCTTCTGAATCAGTTTCACAACTGTTTGCTAAAGGTAGAAGAGATGTACAAGTACACATGCAGTGGAAGTAAGAAGAGAAGTCAAAACTTTAGTTATTTTTTCACCAGTTTTTCTACCTGTATACCTGCAGGTATTGAGGGCTGTAGGTTCTGCAAAGGGTTATCACACTGTGAAGGTCTTGCTCAGATGTTTCACAATAGCTTATTGTCTTCCTAAGGATGGTATCATGATTATATTTTGGATTGGAACTGAGAGCACTCTTGGCTACTGCAGATATTCCATGTACTATTGAGTAAATTGGTGACATGTATTTGACTTTGGTTCCACTTCTGCCAAACAGAATACTTGTGTGGTCTATTTTATATCATATGTTTCAAGAGACTGATAACTATCTCTACATAAACTAAAGATTTTAATTGGAGTAGAATTTTATTTTCTATGAAAGATACTCTCTTTCATTCTTAAACTATTCCTGGCCATTGTAGACTCCTGGGGCGTTGACACAAATTAACATTATAAGGAAATTCTGAAAGAAATTCTTTTTTTCCTGACTTCAGCAATGATTTCAGCAGAATTTTGCAGTCTGAGTAGAGTGATACTAGTTACTAATGTAATATTAAAAATTGCTAATCAAGCTGGGTTCTGCTTGGCTGTTATGAGAAATTTGGGACATAATAAGGGAGCTATCCCACCCACTTGTGGGACAGGAAACTGTTGAAGTCTGAGTTTTGGAGCAACTTTGCTCTCATGGGAGTATTTGGTGCCCTGAACACAGATTTGGGCATGGGATCTAAGCTGATTCTTTAAAGAGGATAATGTAACAGCTGGCTTATATGCTTTTGCGTTGAATGACTTGGAGTGGAACTCTGCAACGCTGGACTTTACCCAGCTAGCTTTGCCAATTTTCTGGACTGTATTTCCAGTGCTGGATCTTGTCAGTGTGGGCTTAGGTACTGATGTCACTGTATTTGGACTCTCCTGTGTGTGAGGAGAGTCATTTTTGACAACGTTAATGATGATAGGATGGGGAAAGATTCATAAAAAGAATAAACCCAAAGGGAGGGAGAGAAAACCGTCACTCGTTACCTAAACATGTTACAAGACGTTGCTGGCAACTTCTTTATCTGGAAGAATAGAATTTTGTATGTCTGACTGCACTGTTTCTACTTTGATTGTTTATATTTCACCCCCTTACTTTTCAGTTAAAGATATAGAGAGAAGAAAAGAAACAAACAAATCCAAGGTGAAGGATCCAGAAAAAACAAATGCGAGTAAACCAGCTCCAGAAGGTCAGATCATAACACATATGACTTGTGTGATATTCTGAAAATAATCATAACCAGCTTTTTTGTTTAAATTGGCCATTGTGTAGATTTTCTTGAAGTCAATACTTTAAATGTGGTTCCCAGGGTTAAGTTAAACAGAAGGGGAAAATCAGTATTTTCAGTAATATTGGAGAGTTGCTCAATAGAGGTACTGCTTTTAGTTCTGTGCTTTATCACTTTATACAGTAAGCACTAAATACTACCATGAACAGCATAAAAGCAGTCTTTAAACCTTCATTAAAAATCATTTTGCCTGTACTTGCCCACTTTGAGCAGTGGAAGAATTGCACGCGTGTGTGTATATGCATAATAATTTCTTATCATCTTGGCTGCAAGACAGACTTGCAGTATTAATTCCCACCTAAGGTCAAATTGGTATTATTGTATAACTGGGCACATAATAACTTGATAACTCTGTCCTAAAGTAGGTGATATATATGAAAAGATTTGAAATATTTTGAGAGGAGAAAAAGGAATTCATTTTTTCCACTTTCAAGGAGCCTATCTTCTGGTGAAATATGATATTGCTATTCATGAGAAGCTTGTCTAGTATGGAAAGTAAAATCTATTTCAAGCTAATATATAACTCTGTTTCCTGCTTATTACAAAATTCAGATAGCATCTGTCTTATGAGGTAACCCCAACAGTAATTATTCCCTTCAGTGGTTATTTATGATGTACAGAACAAGCATGGATGAGAATAGCTTGTTATGACCTTAAATAGCCTCTGAATAAACCGGACGGTTTCAAGGTCCCCATTTCTCTGTCTCTTACTAATGCAAGTATCAAAGACCTCAGCCAAAGCTCCTTGAAGCCAAAGCAAATTCTTCTCACTTCAGAGGGTTTTGCTTCTTACCATACATACTTGGGTCATGTTGTATTTATTAACACTATACAAGTTTGTTTCCATACAGTGTTTCTCAAGCCAAAGCACCTTTGAATCCGTCACACTGGATGCATTGGGGAAAATTTAGCTAGTATTTACAACACTGAAAGAGGAAAGTTACACCTGCTAGTGCATGATGGTTTAGCGGATAGGTGATCTTTCTTTTATGTCTAAAGGAAGATTGAACTGGAAGAAATGAGAGAGAGGAAAGAATGTGTGATTTGTTTTCTTAATGAAGAACAAGTGATAAAAGTTGAAGGAGGGAGAACTGGGCCTGTAATAGGAAAATGTTGATTAAATGCAGACAGAGGAAGGTGTCTGCCAGACTGTGGGAGAGGATTTTTGCTTTTTCATGGAGCAGGGGCAGAAATACAGTTGGCAAAATGAGATTGGATCTGCAGTCTTTCTCCCTTTTAGGATTCTCCTTTACTTGTAAAGTCTTTAGCTCACTTGCTTTCCTCCTCCTCAGACAACATTTTACTCATCTAAACTTCTTCGGTTGTATTGAGACAGTTTGTATCAGAGCAAAATATACTTCAACACAACTATTGCCTTGCTGTAGCAGATTTTTCTAGAAAACTGGGTGTATATCTGAAAGAAAGACAAAACTTACCAACAGCTTGATCATCAAAACTAACAAAAGAAAAGTTATGTTAATTTTTATGAATTCTTGATTTTTTTTCTTTAGGCCTATTCCCAACCCAGCTATATTTTAATGTAAAGTAATAGACTTTTTTCCTACTGTCTAGCTATTGCATATTTCTTCCCTTTGCTCAGTGTAATCATAATTATTCAAAGTGATGGAGATTCCAACTGAATGACTTCAGTGGGAGTATGGTGTGAGTCCAAGCAAAAACTTTCTGCAGAAATAACAGCATCAGCAAAAAATGTCTAGCTGGAATAGAAGTGAATTCAGAACTGATACACAAAGAGTAATGGTATCAAGACTTTCTTAGTTTAGTGTATAAAGACTGTTCCCCCTCAAATTGAATTGGATCTAAAAAAATAAGGAAAAGTCTGTGAAAGAAACGGATTAAAGAGCAGCAAAATTTTATGGTAAAATCATGAAGAATAACTTGATCCTCTGCAGATGTTTGACAGAAAATGATTTGCATATGACCAAGTGAATTCAGGCCAGTAGTTTTAATTTGTTTTATAACAACTTATTAAATCCATCAAGTTTAGTCATATATTAGCAACCCTGATACATTCTGTGGCTGTGTTTATATCCTTGATCAAGTCAGTAAGAGCTTAGGACTTAAGAGTGCAAAAGAAATTATTAGGTAGTATAATATCTTATCTGAAAGATATCTGAAAAGGTATCTAAAACCAAGAGCGATCTTTACCCTCAAAACAAACAGAAAAGAACCGTTGTCCAGATTGGTATTGTCAGTCATTGTGGCTTCCCTTCTTGTCTTGACTGAAACAGTAGAAAAAGCCTATTTCACCATTTCTGCAAGTATTACAGTCAAGTTTTGACTTAAGGAGGTGCCTTCTGTGAACATCTGCCCCACTTATTATAGAACGATGTTTATGTAGGAAGAATCTAGAGCATCTTTGCAAGTCTTAGAAAAACAAGTCATTCTCCTGTATGTCGAGAGTTGTCTGGCAAAACTGTCCAGTGTGAATATTAGGACAGATTTGACATTTATTGGGCCAGAAAATCCAAAATCATTGTTTTGGGACAAAACTAATAAAGCACAGCAATACACTTGTCAGTTTGTATGAAAATGCATGTGGAGAATGTATTATCCGTCAATAATGTGGGGTCCAGTTTGTGCATTATGATAACTCATGTAACCTGCTGATTTTTCTGAAAGGCGCAAGAGACACATAATTATAGAAATTTGTTGTTCATAAATACTTAGCTAATGCACTTTCTTCAGGGTCTCATAAAACCTGCCAGGAATTTTACTTCCGATTTCAGTAGGACAAAGAAATTACCATAACCCTTCTTACGGAAACCAGCTCTTCACTAAGAAATGCAAGATGAATTTCTATATTAATGATACTGGATGGTTTCAAAGCTCCTCACTCTTATTTTCATCTGTGTTTTGGAGGACTGATACTGCAGTGCTGTCTAATTACCAACTGTCTGAGGCTTTTAGTAGTGTTGGGAGGGGTGCATATCTTCTCTTAAACTCCCTTTTCTTCTGTCCTTAAATTAGATTGTGTTTGGGGTTTGCACTGTCTTTATGGAACTCTCAGTGTCTTGTGTGACTTGCTAGTTACTTTTTCCAGCGGCTTCAGTAACCTCGATTAAATTTTTTCATCCTGCCCATTCAGGTAGCTAGGAAAGTTTTGCTACTTTCTTTTCTGCTGTACTGTGCGCTATGCTCTTATCTCTTTCCTGTGCTATACTCTTATCTGAAACAAATCTCCAGTGCGTATTCAGTAATGTCATTGTGCCAAATTAATTCGGGTTTAATATCTAGCACTCATCCATCAAATGCTCTACTTTATATTTGATTTTCAGAAACCTTCTCTTTCTTCTGCACAACCACTTTCACAGCTTGAATTTCCTTTCTGTATTTTTCAGAACCTGTCAGTTTTCAGCTTAGTGATTTATCACTGCTGTGCACGCTCATATTAATAATGTCAGAAGCCTTTTCTCTTTCTCTCTGTTGAGATAAACCTCACAGACTCAGTTTCTTTCAGCACACACTGATATTTGAGTACATGTACCCTGGCGCTTCTCCAGCTCCCTCATGTACAAAGCTCCTTTCTTTACAGCGACAGGGTTTAATACATTCTGTGCCTCTTGGATGTTTTACAGTTTCTCAGAGAGCTTCTGTGAGTGATTCTCTAATCAAATCCCTTTGTGGAGGGGAGAATCCCAGGTTTTTTTACTATATCCTGTAGCAAATATGTGACTACATCCTTTCTCTGCAGAGTATTTCTCTGAGTCTGAAATGTTTTTAGCCACCCATTTCAATAAAAACAACAAAACACTAAGAGCCAGCTTTATTTTCTTGCTTGTGGACTTTATTTTGGGGTTTTTTAGTTGAGAGAAGTGGTGGCTTAGCCTAGGCTAGCCGCCAAATTCCCACCTGGCTGCTTTCTCACTCTCCTCCCCAGCAGGATGGGAGAGAAAAGAGGAAGAACAGGAATGAAAAAGTTCATGGACTGAGATAAAGACAGGGAGACTGCTTACCAGTTACTATGGTAGGCAAACAGAATCAACTACGTGAAAAATTATGTAATTTATTACCAATTTAGGGGAAAAAAAGCTAATGTAGGTAGTGGGAAGAAAAAGAGACAAACATTTAAACAACAGCTTTCCTCATCTCTTTCCCAGGCTCAACTTGACCTCCTCCCAGACTCCTCCTTCCTTGTTACCACTCCAGGTTACACTCAGTCCAAGTCCTTCAGAGAGGAAGAAAATGGTGCAAAAGGGGTGTTGAGGAGTTATGATCAAGAGGTAGTGGTTTCTCTCTGCCGTGCCTCTCTTCTCACACCTTTCTTCTCCAATGTGTGTTCTCCACAGGCTGCAGAGAATATCTGATCCTTCATGAAGCACCTTCTCTTCTGACCTTGGGATTTCTTCTGCTGTTTCTCACTTTTTCCCCACTCCTTTTCTCTCTGCCTGGCATTTTCATCTTGCTTAAATACATATTCCCAGAGGTGTCACTAGCTATGCACAAGATCAAGACGGCCTCTGGCCTCTTCCGAAAAGGTCACCCTTGCAGCCTCCCTGCTGCCAAACGTGGACACAGACACCCAATACAAGAGGTGCTCTATTAATGCTGTACTAAAAGGTTTACGACTGTGTAAACACATCCTGTTCAAAAATGCTCTTACACAAATATCAAATCAGGATGATTTAGAACGGCACAGAGCGTGTACTGACCAGTTTTCTATTCTGAATCGTTTTTGCAGGATAAACCTTCTATAGGGTGTAGACTATTAAAACAATGAGAAATAAGCTCCCATAAAAGATTCTGATTTATGTACGATGTCATGTAACAGTTACTTTCTCATCGCAAAGTGCATGTAATATAGTCGTATGGTAAGTATGACTTGTTAGGGAGGTCAGAGAACTTCACTGCATAGCACAGCTGGTTAGTTCAACTCTCCCAAATGAAAACTGCATTTCATCCCTGGAGCAAGGCTGCTAGGGACAGGTGTGGGCTTTTTACTGATGCCTACAAAAATCTAGTGACCTGTGGCCTACTTAAAAAGCCTGGGAGAACTACAGCTTTTTAAATCCCTTAATGCTTCTTTCTGATGGAGTCACCTTTACCATGTGCCAGGAACCAAACTGCTAGAACATTACCCGAGCTGCCTGGGCTGGTGTGGGGCCAGCTGGATCACCTGGGTTCCCTGCCCAAACGGAGCACGCAGGAGGAAGCTCTAAGATAAATCAACTGACAATAAAAGATAGATCTGAGTTATTGTGGGAGACCGATACAAGCAGGTAGAAGTTTAGGAAGGAAAAATTATAGCTAATCTGTTAAGTGGCGGTTATAGAAAGGAACATCTTGCAAATGGAAAATTAGGCACTGGGTGAGTGAAAAATAATGCAGACATCATAGCAGGTCTAAGATAGGAAAAAATGCAGAAATGCTTTTTAACGAGCTGTGTAATGCCATACCTTGTCTGCCACGAAGTATAACGGAAAGGTGCAGGTGCCAGGTTGTTACCTGTATAGTAGGTAATATACCATGAACTAATGTTAAAAACAATGAATGGCGACTTCATGTGTCTTGATTGATATTACTGCATTTGTATATTGATTTAAATACAGAAGTTTTTGAGGAAGAGGTAAAAATGGCATGAAAGGATGAACAAATATTTCCTTTGAAATAATTTAATGTTATTAGTGACTTTTCCTAGTGACTTTTAGTGAATGTGATGTTATTACACATACAGATATATATACATACAAGTTAGAAAAATTGTGAATAATGGTTGCTCACTCAGTCAAGAGTTCCCTCTGACACACGCTAGTCCCACTCTCCTCTTTGTTTTCTTCAGTACTCAGTGCTGCAGAGAAAAGAGATTTTGGTTGTATTGTACTAGATTTCAAGTTTTTAGCACTTTCAGTGTTTAGTATCGTTAGGTTTCCTGGAAAGAGACCTGAAGCTGTCTCTCAAGTGATACTTACCGGTTAAGTATGAACAGGAATAGGTATGCCTGCAGTTTCTTTCAGGTGAGCGTGCTCTGTCAGTGCCCTGAATCATGCAGAAACAATATCTCTTTTGGTGCTGGACCTTTTGTAGTTTTTCTTGAGAACATAACTTTAAGCTCCCTGGTCTATGTCTAGAAAACAGAGTTCTTAGCTGCCTGCAGAAACTATGTAAACATATCCAAAGTTATTCTTTTTTTGTAGTGAGATAGTTTTTGGGGTTTTTTGTGTCTTACTAATGTATTTTACATGATTAGTGGTATTATTATTTACTTTTATTTTGAAAGGTTGTGGAAATAATATTTCTGAATGATTTTTTTTTTAAATTTTTTCTTCCAGTACTATGCATACTATCAGGTAATGCAAAAGGTGTATCATTCCTCAAAATGATATGCTCTATGTGCCTGAGGTGTCTATTATAATAACTCTTGCAGTGAGGTCACGTCAGTCTTCGGATAGAAATGAGAGGCCCAATAAACTTGAAAAATACACTAATTTGCTTTTTCCTTCCAATACTGTTATCATTCCTGCAAATAACTTTTGACATGCACTCTGTAGTTGTTCAATGGCACTATTTAAGCAGAGTAGGAAAAAATCTGCAGAGAGGCATATTAAGCTACTATTCAGCAGAAGAGACTAATTATCTAATTTTTTAACTTGTCTGTTTTAGTTAATGTCTGAAGCTTCAGTAAGTATTACTAGACAGTGTGAAATGAGCGCTATGAGGTATTTGACTAAGCCACAGGAATGAGTACCTTCTGAACTTCTGCTCCATTGGCTGTGTTTCATCATTTTACTCACTTCATCCTGGCTAATGTAACTGCAAATGTTCATTTTATTCACGACATTTTTCTATTTTTTTTTTTTTTTACTTTCTGAACTCCTAGTTATGCAACTCATTAACTACGTCTTTATGCAAGCTATAACTTGCCTTCCTAACAGCGCTCCTTACTAATGGAGCTTTCTGGGGGACACTTAGCTCTTCCATTAAGTACAAGCATAAGAAAGAAATAATAAATAAGTAACAGGGCATTTTCCCCAGTGCTGTTCTTTTCTTCCTAGTCTGTTGTTATCTTCTCAACCCTTGCACATTAACCTGCTTCTGCAATCTGAGGGTAAAAGCACAGGCTATTGCAAAGTACTTGGCTCTTCTACTGTTGGTATGTCTTTTTTATCTTGTGTTTAGGGCTCACTGGATCCTGTAGCCTGGTAGAAGCCTTCTGTAGCCTGGTAGAGCAGGGTTGCCCCAGCTCCATGCCCCGAGATTCAATCAGTAGCAAGACTGAGCATATAACCATACAACCAGCCACCTGTGTAGGAGTCACTGTTCCCCTTTATCCCTTTTTTCTGTTTTTCCATGCTTGTTCCTCCCCAGACTACCTTGAGAACTTCCTTTTGTTACCTTTGGTTCCTCCCTGAAACTTACCATGCTAAATCTGGTACAGTCTTCAGACACTCCCCTACCCCGTAAGTTAAAAAAATGTGTTGCCATTCTTGGAAGATACCAGAAAGATGAGACCCCTGTAATTAAGATTTACTTTCCAGGTCTCCACTGTACTTAGACAAAAGGCAAACACTGAACTATTTGGCCTGAGACTGCATAATAGTTAAAGCACAAGGTCACTAGGAACATATCTCGTGAATTCTGATAATTCCATGATTAGTATTTGCTGATCAGTGTTGGGTTTTTTTTTATTAAAATTTCTGCTTACCTTTGTTCTAATGAAGTGTAGTGTAACATTAACATTAAAATAAATCTATTATCTATGCTTCTTAGGAGCTGGCTTCAGATCCCCATATCTCCCTTGAGAAGACTGGGGAAAGCTTGGACCATACTATAGCATTCTGGGAGCATTTTGGACCACACAAAACTTTGGCAAATATTTATAATTATGTTCCCCTCACCACTCTGAAGCTGCTTAGCCCAGGAATAATTTTATAGACCTATTTTGGTTCCAGACTTTGTCACTTTGGCTGTGGACCCCCTTGGCTTTGTTCTGCCCAACCTTAGCCCATGTAAAGGATCCATTTGCCAGTAGGACTCTCAGTTGAATGCCTGCAGCCTGGTGTATCAGTGGTTTCACTGCCGGACAGATCACCACCCTGATGTGGTACTAAAATATCTCCGCTCTGTACTCCATTTAAAGCCTGCCCAGCAGGCCCCTATCCATGATAGTTTAGCAGACCGTTTTTTAAAAAAATATTTTACAGTAACTGGTTTTTTTTTAACTTGTGCCATGTGAGTGATGGCTTTCCGTTCTTCTTCTATGTGACTACTCTTGGACATCATCTTTCTCAGCTTCCAGGGGTATAAATATCTATTTAAATCCAGAAAATGTAGAAAGGAAAGAAGTAGACTTGTCAGAATATACATTGCTTTCTTTGACATATAAATTTAGGATACCTCATCTAAGACATGTTGGTTTCTTTGCCTCTCAGAAGGTGGAATTTGATGAGAGGCATCCATTAAGTTTCCAAGCTAGTCCAAGCTATGAGTGTTGTACTTTGCAAATTCCTTGTTAGTCACTGGAGGACTTAGAAGAGGACTCTGTTGCAAGGAAACTCTTGAGTAAACTCTCCTTTACTGTCCATGAAGTGTAGCTCATTATGCTGTGGATGATTAGTTCTTATTCCAAGAGTTCATCATATGAATTTCCCTGGAGGGCATAGCTACATTTTTGTATCCTTGGACTACTACTTGCAACTTGGATTTCCTTTTGCAATGGCAATACTTTCATGGACCTGGCAAGGATCCTTCGGCAGAGTCCTGCTTCCTGCCTTCCACGACTGGAAAACCTGATCCAAAGTGTCAGCACTGACACGAACAGAATTCTTCAATGTTTTTACATTGCCATCATTTTAGTAGTTGCTTTGGAGAAAACCAAGCAAGCTAAAATTAGAGATTGCAGCATTTACATCTGCCCTCTGGCCAGTCTAAATAGCTGTTAGTTTACTCGCAGGTGTGTTGAAATCATCTGAGTAAGACCAAGTGCCTGTCCTGCACTTGGGCCACAACAACCCCTTGCAACGCTACAGGCTGGGGAAGGAGTGGCTGGAAAACTGCTCAGCAGAGAAGGACCTGGGTGTGCTGGTTGACAGCTGACTGAACATGAGCCAGCAGTGTGCCCAGGTGGCCAAGAAGGCCAACAGCATCCTGGCTTGTATCAGCAATAGTGTGGCCAGCATGAGTGGAGGAGTGATTGTGTCCCTGTACTTAGCACGGGTGAGGCCACACCTTGAATACTGTGTCCACTGTTGGGCCCCTCACTAGAAGAAGGACGCTGAGGTGCTTGAGTGTGTTCAGAGGAGGGCAACAAAGCAGGTGAAGGGTCTGGAGGGCAACTGTTGTGAGGAGCAGCTGAGGGAACTGGGGTTGTTCAGCCTGGAGAAAAGGAAGCTGAGGGGAGACCTTCTTGCTCTCTGCAACTACCTGAAAGAAGTTTATACTGAGATGGGTGTTCGTCTCTTCTCCCATGTGACAAGTGACAGGACAAGAGGAAATGGCCTTAAGTTGCATCAGGAAAGATAAAGGTTAGACATCAGGAAGAACTTCTTTACATGGAAGGTTGTAAAGCATTGCAACAGGCTTTGCAGGGTAGTGGTGGAGTCCCCATCCCTGGAGGTGTTTAAAAGACATGTAGATGTGGTGCTGAGGGCAGTGCAGGGTGTATGGTTGGACTCGATGATCTTAAAGGTCGCTTCCAACCAGATGATTCTGAAAAAGAGAGGAATATGTTCTTGAGAAAAAGCAAGCTTGAAACTGAAGACCCAAAAGTAGCTATAAAGGCTGGAATCGGGAAAGGTTTCAGTTTGAGTAGTGTGCTTTGATCTTGACAAAGGCAATCCCAGGTTCAAGTGAGATCAGAAAAGAGATAGGAAGAGAGAGACACAGACAGACAGACTCTGGTGGGGAGTTGATCTTCTTATAAAAAAGGTCTCACATATTTTGTAACTGCCTCATCTGTAAAATTATGAATAATTTCATTTGTTTACCTTAGCCTGATTTGAGATTGAGTATTAGCATGGAGGTTGCTGGATACTTTTTTCCATTTGCCAGATAAAGTCTTGCTTTGTTCAGAAGGTAAAGAGCTTGGCATTAGAAATTATGCCCAGTCTCCACTCTTACCCAGGGATTCCACTTATCTCCTGGATCCTCCTTTCTGCAGGAAAAACTGCTTCTCTTCCATCTATCGGTATGTTGACACCATATAAATGGTCCTGGCAGTGCATTACCTCTCATACAAGGTTCCAGGCCAGGCAGAAGCTGGCGATTGGACAGATTACCTTTCTGTTATCCACAGTCTCCCTCCCTGTTCCTCTTTAGGAACTGTCCTTGAATGCATCTACTCCACTGAAAAGGAGACACGCTGTTGCCGTAGGTATCGAGGGAATGTATAGCTCGGGGGTCGGGGAAAGGAAAGCAGCTTTATAGCTCTCTCTCTACTCTGAGTAGACAAAGAGACTTCGCTTATTTTGGACCTAATGTAAGTTTCAGTTTTGTCACAATATTATCCAGCTCCTAATTCAGAACTACTCAGGTTCATAACCTGTGAGTTACAAAATGCTTATCCTCGGGTTCTTAACCCTTTGAGTTATTTTTGTCTTCATATCTCTGCGCAGATACGTATAATGCTTGTCAAGTCTGAAACACTACCAACCAAAAAGCTCGTCTCTGGGCTTTTTTTTTCTTTGTTAACTCTCCCTAAGGCAATGACCTTTTTTTTTTTTTTGTGCAAGCTATTCTTAGTTGAAGTGGGAGACTGCTGTTCACATTCTTGAATGACTGATTAATAGAAGCTCAGTTGAATGAGTGGTCTTTCATTCTCTTCAGGCTGCTTTTCATCTCTTCAAGTCATTAGCTCTTGAGCAACCATCCAATCCACAGTGTGCTGGCACGGCTGGATTCTGTTGGCAGCAAGGGACTGTTACTTGAAGTCATATTCAATGTCTGCATTGACATGTTTCATTACTGAAATGCTCTCATTACTACCATGCTGAGACATGCCTTAACAGTTCTTCATCATCTGGCAGCATGAGCTCTCATCATTTGAAGGTGTGCTCATGACTATGTCTATTCTGGCCAGATATCTCAGTATATCATGAGTGATGCTTGTCTTTGATAGAAAGCACTACCTCATCTCTGAAACTGCAGCTACATAGTAACGTGTTGAAATTCTGGACAGTTTTTAAAATTTATGCCAGCCTGGAAGGTAGAACCAAAAATAGCTTTGGGGAGGTGGTAGCAGATCACTAAATTAATAACCACTGAAGTGCAAGACCTTTCACACACAACTTCCAAATTCCGTTCAATACCTTGGAGGCAGGTAGGTGGTGTCAAACTGTGGCAGATATTAGAGATGATTTATTAGTCCTTCTGTAGTTAAAAAAACTATCTACCATGTGATACCTTATAACTGATGTGCCTATACGCGTTGTTTATCTGCCTAGCTGGATAGTACTGTAAGTACAAGATCAGGTAACTGAATGGAAGAGGCTGGAATCTCATACAGTGAGGAATGTTGCAGGCTTGAAGACAGCGGGGTGTAATCTGGCTGAGGGCAAAAATACGCAACATGGCTAATTAGCGGTTTGTTTATGGTAGGGAATAATTACTTGAGTGGATGAGAGGAATGGGAAAATCTGTGACCCAGAGGAAAATAAAATCAAAGGTTATCTTAAATGCTCACTTAGGAGAAGATAATCTGTGGTGCGTTTATTGCTGTGTAGCCCACTGATCAGTGCTTCAGTACAGTGCAGCAGCACAGGCTTCTGGGAATCTTCGTTTGAATTGCTCACTGAGACATAATGACACAACCACAAAATCAAATCCTCTGACGAAGGCTCTTCTGTTTTGATATTTGTCTCCTTTGCTTAATAGCACATATTTTAAGAGATCAGGAACTATGAGTGGAAACTATGATAATTCTGTTGCCAGGGTCTCTTTGCGTTGGGTGACAAACTGTGAACTGTGATGGCTCTGGAAGCAATGGTCAAGGTTTGGACGTGGCCTGGAGCATTCTGCTGTAGTTGCTTCTGCTTTGAGCAGGGCAGTTTGGCTAGACAGTCTCAAGAGATCCCTTCCCACTTCTACTACCATGTGATTCAGGGAGCTGGAGGTGTTTCAGAATAGGGTGTTCATTCAGCTCTGCTAATTAGACAGTAGATGAACTGCTGCATTCAAGAGGGAGTGAGTTTCATCCCAAGCTTTTGTAGGTTAACACATGACATCCAAAATTAGTAATGCTTCTGAAGATCACTGCATATTTATAATTATGCAAGCATGAACATTGGTTACATTATGATAATATAATATCAAGAAATGCTTGAAAGTAATATAGGGACTTGAATTTGAAGTCTGCTGCACTGTAACTGTACTGTACCTTTCTTTTTTCTGGACACATTGCCACAACTTTATATGTACCTGGATCTATAGTGCTGAGCTCTAATGTAACAATGTTGTAACTGTGCTTCATCTGATTTTTAATTATTTCTGTGACAATGGCTTAGATACGCAGCTGTTCTCTCAGGCAGGCTCTTTTCTGTTACTTTACCTGTTATGTTAAAGCTGTAGCTTAGTTACAAGCTCAGGTACAGACCAGTTCTTTGTCATGGTTTAGAGGATTTTATACAGTTTAATTAACATTGAGGATTTCTGGGTGCTAATTTTGTCTGTAACCCCCTGAATTACTGCCTTCTAGACAGCCAGAGAAAACTATCAGGGATTTCATACTTCACTAAAGCAAAGTGAAAAATAACCCTTTTAAATCCTGGCATATTTGTTACATAGGAATGGTGGATAAGTATGACCATATTAACAAAAAATTGCGGTTCTCTGTCTTGAAAAGTAATTTAGTCATTGAGACAGCTGTTTCATTTAAAACATTCATGCACTCAGTTGTTGACCTGAGAGCAAAGAGAAGTAGAGAATTTTCGCTGTAGCCTGCAGTGGAGTTTCTTAGGTTTCAGGAGGGTTATGGACCATCTTCAGTGTAAATCACTCTGGCTCAATGGACACAGTATCTTGTCGTGTTAAACTTCAGTTTCAGGAAAGATTTCAGCAGTGTGCTTTGTTCGGTGTTGACATGCTGCCTGTTGGAAGAGAAATTGAAATAAATGTTCTAAACATTCTGTTTAAATGCAGAGGGATTTTAAAACATGTTTTTCTATCTAGGTACACAGACCAAGAGAGCAGGGAAGCTTCTGCAAACATCAGGTCCTTCGGTCCTATCAATCAGCAATGGTCTGCCAGAATACATCAGCACTTTCTTTCATAATTACCTTTATATATATTCTGTCTCTCAAGTAAATTAAAAAGTTAAGATGTAGGAACAAAGTTCTAAAAGTTTTTCAAAGCTAGTGATTGCTTGCTGCAGCAGTACAACTGTTGTTGAGTGTGTAATGGAAAGGTGCATAGAAAATGGCTGTATGCTTCCTCCTCTCACACTTGAGAATTGTCACTGGTATACGTAGGCAATTAACGTGTTTTATCAGTTACTGCTTTAATTAGTTTTGAGGCTTTAACTTAAAAAATTATGCATTAAAAATATTTATTTATTGCTATGTACATTTTGAAAGAAGAAAAATTATTGAACTACAGCATTCACAGTCAAATGTGACGTGATTAGACACAACAGTTTCAGTAAATCTTAATATTCCAGCTCCCCCAAATAAATTTGTAGGCCTGCCAGTTGGGCTGTATTAGTTTCCTGGAACAGAACACGGTGCATGGGAAAGGGCTGGCTGCTTTAATTTATATTTTTTTTTTTTTTTCTAGGGAGCAGGGACAAACTTGTAATCTCCCTGGGCTGCTCTTTCAACCTAACGATGTTCCAACATTTGAGTCCTTCAGATTTAAGTTATGGCTGGATCTAGTTCAAAGAAAAGCAGTAATGTTCTATGCATTTGTCTGGTCCGTAGCCTGACATATGGGATGTGTTAAACTGAGGTCTAAGTGAAATGATGATATCACCAGCAGAGTGCAATAATATCAATGTCAGAAATGTGGACTAGTGAGTTGCTGAATTTTGGAGCTGAACAACTGCTTCACATCCTTGTATTTATTTAACCATTTTTTTTTTTTAAAAGTGACATTTTGCTGATGAAGATTGTATTATCTTTGTCCTCAGTAGTGCTTCTGCTCAGCTGCAGTGCTGTCAGTCACTGCGAAGGACTGACTTTCTCTGTCATTCATGCTTTATTCACAAGCTGTTTTTCACTCGCTGCTGCCATTAAGCTTCTTGTCTTCTGTGCTTTGTTACCCCTTGAACGAGTCTTCCATTCATGCTGTGTTATTACTGACCTCTACCTGAACTTTTCTACCTCTCCTTCTACATGTATTATTTGACTTTCCCACTGTGACAGGGAGTAAGAAAGGAAATGGCATATTGCAGACTCAGAATTATAATCTTGACTATTTCTACCAGAAGTAATATGTGTTTTGGCTCTTGCAAATGAGGAGAGAGTTTCATACGAAGAGGAAGCAAAATATCAAATTTGTTTCTGCAAAATGTATCATAACTGCATGCAAATTGAACTTAGTTCTAAGGCATTGAGTTCTCCCAGGTGGCAGTGCCTGCACTTGCTGCTTCTCCCTTTGCCTTCAAAGAAATTTTAAAGAGTAGCACTATAACACCTAGAGTCAATGAGCCACTACTCTAGTCTAAAAATCACAGTTTTGTATATGTATCTTAAGGAAGACTTGCAGGTTTTTTGGTCAAATTTCTGTCTTTTAACATTGCTCACTTGCATGTGTGAATGTCACCGGTTGGCCGAGGTACGCTAATTACAAGTTCTTCCTTTCTCTAATTAACCTCCCTTCTCTTTCAGGAGAAAAGGGTTAAAAGCAGAGATAAGAAGAAAGAAAAAAAAAAGTTTGTGAGATGTCTTAAGTTTGAGAAGCTAAAACAAGTTTAATAATGCTAGAAAAATATTATATACAGAAAAACAAATGAGGTATTAACAGGTTGATATGGGATTGAAAAGCTGGTGTAGCGAATGTTAGGGAAATGTTAGGGAATCAAAAGTGAAAGGAAAAAAAAACAAAACCCAAGCAGTACCGAGCAGTTTAAAAATGGTGGCAGCCACGTGGTCGGTGGGTTGGCGGGAGCAGAGCAAAGCCAGCCAGTGTCACCGTAGCAAAATCCACACGTGGGCAGGACCTGAGCCGACGCACAGCACAGTGCTTTGGGTCATGGGTGTTAGAGAAATGGCAGCAAAGGAAAAAGCGGTGGCGGCAGGGATGAAGCAGCAGCGCTCAGTAGCGACAAAGGCAGTTCCATGCAGCACAGGGGCAGTAGCGATAATCCGAGCAGGTCCAGGCGCTGGTGAAAGAGGAAGGAAGGCAGGTCTGCACTTGCTGATTAGCAGCAGTCAGCAAGCAGTGGTGTGGCTACCAGCACGCCGAGAAAGCAAAAACCCCGAGTGAGGAAAAGCCCTGAGTCAGTCTGGAGCAAGCTGTAAGTGCCAGCCCCGGCAAGCCCAGAAGTAAGCTGGTCCTGTGCGCGGTTAATGAAGAGATGGAGAGCCTGCCGAAGTTTTCACAACCAATGAGATGTGAGAACATAAATGGGAGGAATACATCAATCATGAATGATTATTTTAAAACAAACCAGTTTTTTTAAAATTGAACTGTTTTTCTTCTAACCCAGGACAGTGAAAGAATAGCAACAAGTTGAAAGCGCAGCCTCGAAGAGGTGCTCAGTGTTTACAGAAGCTTGCAGACCCTGCTCTGTCCTGTGCATCCCCTGTAGTGCCAGAGCCCTGCCCAGTCCTCACTCTGCGGTCCATTGCCTTCAGCGGGATATCTCAAGGCTCATGTTTTGCAGGCTCTGATAACTCCCTCCGTCCTGGAAAGTTCTAGCTGAATCTCTTTTTTCAGCATAGCCATCACTGGCTTTGCTCTCAGCCAAACTCTGGCATGGATCTTGATAGTGCTATAGCACTTGTACATTGGAATTGCAAGCAAATGCATCACCTTTAATGTTTGGGGGCTTGAGGAATCAAAGGCAGGAAACTTCATACAGTAAATGCAAATTTTCTTTGATGCCGGTTATTCTTTGAAAGATTTCCCTGAAATAAAGGAGTAGAAATTCTGGATGATGATATGACTGTTGGCAATACTGAAGGAGGTTTTGTGCAAATACCTTGTCATAATCCATTGCTGGTAGCCTTTAGCTGTATGCTGATGTCTTTGGAGAAGAAATTCTGAGCGTGTGCCTTCATTTATGACATGCAGAGACGAGCAGACCAAGCTCCTTCCTCCTTAGTCATCTTCCTTGCAGAGTGGCAAGTTTCTTCTGACAAATAATGCTAGGAAGATTGTAAATTAGTTACAAAAAGTCCATTAATTTTCTACTTTCTCCCCATCACACTCATCCACCCATTGTAGGTGGACACACTGAAGGCAGCTGCTGGTGTAAAAAGTGTAACTGATATAACTGCTGTGACTGTAGGATGTTAGCAATTCTGTCATTTTCTCTAACCTAAAAATTGCAAGCTCTGTTATTGTTTGTGGTAGAAAGCAGCACTTGTAGAGCAATGGTATCTATATAACATCAGGAATCATTACACAAAATTAGGCAACTGGTCTCCTTCCTACTGTCCTGCTCCTGAAACTGGTGAGTATTGTATAACTCAGAGGAAAGTTGTTCCTCCTCTCTCACTTCTGTTTTCTTAATGACTGAGTAGGGAAATATGTACAACCTGATCACAGTATTGAAACTTGTAGTGGGCTAAAACACTGTGTGTTGTAAGTTTTTTTTTTAATATGGAATTATACGTTCTCATTCTCCTTTAAGAAATGTGTTTGAGAAAATTGCCTACTAAACTTGTGTTTAGATAGCTGACATATTCAAAATTATCCTCAAATCCTGTAGGAATTCAAGACCATGTCTGGTTGTATGGAAAGATTATTGGAAAAGAAGTTTGCTAGAACTAGTAATGGAAACTGGCTCATCTCAGTGGGGTGCATAAATTATTTGATACACACTGTGTCTTTTAGACTAATGTTATGAACTAGGATGATGTGGTGTTTGTATTCCTATCAGATTTGAAAGATTTCTGTACAGCATGTTATTCTGTTTAATATCTCACTGTTGTTTATTCCATTTTAGGGAACTTTCTACAATTCTATTAAGTGCAACAAGGAGAAAACATAAGCAAATAGTGGGTGTACAGAAGTAACAAAACCTTAATGTTTTATGCAGAAAAGATTCAACAAAAATCTCCTATCTACGAAGAATGAACCAAATTTTCACATTTTGTGACATTGCAGTACTACCTTCGATCAAATCACACATGCTTTTTCAACAACAACAAAAAAAATTGAATGATACTACTTGCACTGATCTGATAATGTGGAAATAAAATATTGAAAGGAATGTCGTTATTGTTTTCTTTGTTCTTTGGAGTTTGCTTCACTGAATGGATTTACTAAAAGCAACAAAAGGCTTTATTCACAAAGCCGTCACTACAGGGTTAAAGAAGGCCTATAGGCAAAACTTGTTGATATGAAATGAGTAAGATATAGGGTACTAACTGGGTTTCATAGTAAGCATAAGATTTTAGAAGTAGAGAAGGGAAATACAGCCACGTAAATCCTTTTATCTTCATTGAGCTATATGATTAAACTGCAGGATCATACTGAAAATGTACCGCTGTGCTCCAGTACAGCTGTTTGGATGTGAATCAGGGGTCCAGTTCTATCATTCTTACTGGTGCTGAGCAGCATTTTACTTGGCCGATTGTTCTTTGGAAGCTTAAGAAGGTAATCACGGTGTGTGTGAGAATGGCACAACTGAACTGCATGTTAAAGGAAAACAAATACTGCAGTAACACAGGCTAATTAACAGGAAGTTTATTTGGCAAAGATATTTAAAACATGAACTTTGCCATGACCAGTAAGTTCCTATTAAAGCACAAAGCAGATTCCAGTCACACTGAAATCAAGGCAAGTTTTCCTGTTGACTTCAGTGATAGAAAGATTTGGACCTCCTTTGGATTTATCTTCCAATTTAAGATCATTTTTCTGATGCTTACTAAATGTTCCCCAGTGTTTATACATGAAATCATGTTGCCAATTCAAATAGTGTTGTCTTACACTGTAAAAACTAAAATAAAGTATTTGTTTTGGCATCCTCGTAAGCTGAATTTTTGTCCTGTGCTTAGAACTCATTCTACACTGTTAGCTGCACGTAGGAAATGTTCCTGCTCTTCTGAAAACATTTCTAGTACACGTTTAAGACATTAACTGTAACTGGATTGGGTTTCTCACTCAGTGGCTTTACACTGCAGTATGAATCTAACTCTTAATTATTACCAATTGTTTGAAGTCCTTCTGCATATCAGACTGTCTTTGTCTGTGAGAATATCTTTTTTGGCTTTAATGAAAAGATTGTTACTAATAATTTGGTGTTAAAAGTTTTAAGTTGCTAACTGTGTGGTTTATTCCCTCTCTGTAACAGGAGAGCTCCTTGTCAGCTAAAGGTTTCTGATAATTTCTCACTGAATTACTTTTTTTTTATTTGCTGAGCATATCTGCTCAAGAACAGTTTATTTCTAACAAAGGATTTGGTGATTTCTGTTAATACCACCTTAGGTGTTGGTATCCTTTGTCAAGTAATTTATGTAATAGATCCTGAAAAAAGTGATGACAAAAGTTGGACTGCAGCTTACTTCACTCTTCTGCAGTTTTTTTACTATATTCAGGGACATAATTTTCATCCCTAAATGGTTTCTAATGCATAGTACTTTTTCTACTAACATGTTTTACTTTGACTTTCCTAATTCTGTCTTTACTCTATAGTCAGTCTGGTGGGGAGTTTGCTGTTTGTATACCTCAAACAAATTCTTTTTTTTTTTTTTATACCTGTGTAATGTCACTCGTTCTTTTTCCCTCCCTACAATATGAATCCACTTTTTCAGCAACCTTACTTCTACAGTCACACAACCATTTATGTGGGACGTGGCACTTCTGTCTGAGGTTATGGAAACCTCTTCCTTTCTCTTCCTTCCCTTCCTGTCATTTTCTCAGACTCAACGTGACACTTCTGTTTCTTAGGAATTTGTATCTCTAAAAACCTCCTTGTTGGCTTCTCTTGCAATTTGTGTCTAATCTCTACGCCCATTTCCTCTGATTTCCCCATTGGTTAGCTAAACTTTAGAGACTATTAACATGCATCTCTGGTAATTCTTATCTGATCTTTTCTATTGCTTTTTTAATGGTCATTTCTTTTTGTATACTTCTGCCTTTATCTGTAAGACTAAATCTTCGTGTGGTGCTAGTTCTGACAGAGATTGTGAATTTGAATCTGAGGTCTTTGCATTTTACTTTTGCTGTGTTGAGTGTCTCCTACTTAAGTTTAGTACAGCATATTCATTTAACCTTCAGTTTTACTCCAGACTCCCAGGGTGAGATTAACTTCTGACTTTAGAAGTCTTCAATGGCAACTAAAGAAGTTTTTCTACAGTTGAGAATGTATAGAAACACCTGCTTTTCTCAGTTGACTATAAAAGGGGTATTGATAACTGTTTTGGCTGCCTGCATCTCTAGGTAGCTCTCTCTGCGTTGTCTGAACTTAAGGTTAAGTGTCATGAGATGTACTGTGTGTGTATATTCTTGAGAACAAAAATGAACTGTTTTGGTTTGATTGAGTTACACAAGGGTTAATTTTTTCTTTCTGACATACTGTATTTTTAGAAGTAGGATTTCTTTTTCATAGGCCTCCCAACAATAATTTCGAACAGCTTAATGAAAGAACTGAAGTAGATAATGGCCGAACTGTTCTATAACTGAATTTAGACCAAATACATGTGATTTTGCTCATTTCTCACTTTGCCCATGGAAGAAAGCTTTACACGTTAAACTTAGTGGGAGGAAGAAGTTAGGTATTTATTGAGTCACGATTTTGTTGTTGAATTGACAACACTGTCTTTATTTTAATGATTTACAGGAAGCCAGTTTACCTGTAAAACTCCAGCAATTGCAGATATTGTCATACTGGTAGATGGTTCTTGGAGTATTGGCAGATTCAATTTCAGGCTTGTTCGACTCTTCTTGGAAAATCTGGTTTCTGCTTTCAATGTGGGATCTGAGAAAACAAGAGTGGGTAAGGTGTCATACTTTTTTCTTAGTATTTCTGCAGCAATGTAAAAATTTCATGATTTCAGGATAGTTAAAAGCTTAATGCTACTTACTTGTACAAGATTCCTCCTCACCTGGACCTAGTACTTCTATGATAAAAGCAATACTGCCGAATGCTTGTAGTAGTAATTCCTCACAGTTTGCTGTGATACTTAGCTTAAGTAAACAAATGCAATGTCAGTGAAGAAGAAAAAACATTAAAAGCAGTCTTAGTGACGTCAGTCAGCATTAGATCAAACCTTTGCAGTTTAATTTTCAGAGGAAGAATGTGCCAATGGATGGCTTTTCTCATGGTTTAAACCGGGTTAATTATTTTATTTATATTCTGCTACTTATATTTTAGTCTGTTCGAAAGTATATTAAAAAAGTTCTTTTTCAAAAAACAATTTATTAGAATCTTACTAAACTCTGAAGAAGTTGTACTAAAGAAAGTAAATGAGGAGTACACTTGAAAGAAAGGCTTTGAAAACAAATTGAATTGCCGCTAAGAACAACTTTATACTATTTTTTTTTTCGTCAAGCAATGCAGTGGTTTTGTTATGACAGCAAAGCTACTTATGGTAAGCTTACTATGGTAAGCTGTTGGTAACCAAGTCAATAAAGTGTAAATACTTGAAAAGAAATGGTTTTTTTTTGTCTAATGGATTACTTTAATTTCCGGTTCTCTAGGTCTTGCACAGTACAGTGGTGATCCTCGAATTGAGTGGCATTTGAATGCCTATGGCACAAAAGAAGCTGTTTTGGATGCAGTCCGTAATCTACCGTATAAGGGAGGGAACACATTAACAGGTACTGTGTATGTTTTAGCTTTCTGCCTTTTGTTAAAAAACATTCTGCTGCACAGTCTAAGAAGTGCTAGTGCTTATTATGAAAGGTAAAGACAATATGGTTTCTGCAGCTTGCTAATGGGTTTATCCAATGTTAGTGAAGTCTTTTTGGAAGTGCTTGTCTCACTGGCTTCATGGGGAATCTTTCTTGTCAGGACGGGGTCTGTAAAACAAAGTGTACGTGAACTCTCTGTGCTGAAAGTAAAAAATCTTTCACCTGCTAGGAAGAAAATGCAAAATCCATTCATAATGCTCATACACAGAACTTTATTCTGGAGAAGGGAAGAATGTTGTTTTAATACCTGACAACTGGCCATAGTAACTTTTCAAATGATCACCTGGGGCTTTTAGAGTTCCGTTGACCCTTTAGTAGTTAGAGCACTGAAGGCCCAGAAGACACTTAGTGATGGATAAATGGAGGATGCCTGTCAACCTGGGGAAAATAGAATCTCTGAATACAATTCCAGTATCATTAAAGCAGCAGTTAGCGATATTGTCTGTCTTGCCAGGAGAATAATGTATCCAAAGACCCAGACATGTAAACTAGACAAGTAAATTTCTACCTTCCTTTTTTTTTTTTTCTCTCTCCCCTGTTGAGGAGAGAAGGGAAATAAAATTCTCCTTCTCTTCTGTAATGAACTTTATTCTGGTAGGAGGACTCATTTCAGTGAGATAAGGGACAGAGGGGCAGAGGCTTTGCTGTGGGAGATTCTGAAGTGTGATTTTCAAATGGGATCTCATTCTGAAGTGTAATTTTGTCATGCAGAGTTATTCTTCTTTCCATTTAAATAAATAATTAGCAGTTATTAAAACAGATTCTTCCTAAGCTTTATTTAAGCTTTTCTTCCCCTTGTAATTTGGAAAGAACAAACAGATTAAAATAAAGTTGTACGTAGTACAGGGATTTACTGAGCTATCCAGAGCATGTGAATTCCTATAAGCAATGAAGGTAGAAGGAAGGGGAATTTCGTTTTCTAACTTTGTAGAGTAAGAAAGAAAAGATGATACATTCACATAAAGATCAGTTTAGGTTTCCATAGCCACTTTAAAATACATTGATTTATCAAAAGACTGCTAAAGATGGATGTCACCTTCTCTGTAGTTAGGGTTGCTTGCTAGAATTTAATCTTCCAGTAAATAAACTCTTTTATACTCACTCTTCATTAAAAGGTTTCTCAGGATTTTAAAATTGAGTGGAAAGACAAACACTGTGATACTATCAAAATTAATGAGGTTTTTTCCTTCTCAAAGTCTTTTAAAATATGTCCTTTTTTAGGTCTTGCCTTAACTTACATTTTGGAAAACAGCTTTAAGCCTGAAGCAGGTGCAAGACCTGGAGTATCTAAAATTGGTATACTAATCACTGATGGGAAGTCCCAAGATGATGTTATCCCTCCTGCTAAAAACCTACGTGATGCCGGCATTGAGCTGTTTGCTATAGGTATGTGTTCTACCATATCCATATATTGTATCCCATTATACTTTGGTGTATTTGTATCTGCTGCCCTCTGTATTAGGAAAGTGTTCTTTTCTGTCTCTGTCTGGTAAGTATTATCATTAATTTAAATCTTCTTTAATGCGTTCTCCAATTCATTGCTGCTCTAGCTGGGATTTAGCAGTGTACGTGGCTGCTGCATTAACAGGGGAAAGCTGAAAAAATGCCAGTTACGCCAGTGGAATTAATGTCTAGAAGTAACATCTGAATAACAGCAATCTGTAGTTGGTCATTAAAACAAATAGAAAAGATTGGATTTTAGTATTTTTTAATCACTCCTTGTGCATACAAGATTTTTTCTATTTTGTTGCAAATATTTTCTTTATTTTTCTTCCCGATGAAAGGTGTAAAGAATGCAGATATAAATGAGCTCAAAGAAATTGCCTCTGAACCTGACAGCACACACGTCTACAACGTTGCTGACTTTAACTTCATGCATACCATTGTTGAAGGTCTTACCAGAACAGTGTGCTCACGAGTAGAGGAACAGGACAAGGAAATCAAAGGTAAGTTAGAAACAAGATGTAATGTAACTTAGTATGAGCTTAGAGCTACAAATCCAATTCCAAATACCTGCAGTGCTAAGCTGCCTTCTGGTACTTGACTTGTGCTGTATACAATTTGCTCACTAGAAAGTACATTGTCAGGGAAGTTGTTTTCCTAAGTATATTTTCTTATCTTTCACCTTTTGCTCTCTGATAGTAGGAGTATTACGGTATTTGGTAGTACTGACAAATGAAAAAAAAAAACCTACCACATTCATTTTGCTGTAACTATTTCCAAGTGGTGGCTAAGGAAAATTTTTTTATAATGTGCAGGTTTGGGGGTGAATTACTGTAACAGCTGCACATGGAACTGTTACTTTGGTGCTGTGCTTTCCATCTCCTAACTTACTGTTTTTATTTTCTTATAAATTTTCAAAATTATCAAGCATTAAGATTGTTTTGTCCCTTTCTGATGATGGATTTCTTTTTCCTCTATCTTACTTAATACATTAAAAAATATGTTTCAGAGCATAAGAATAGATAGTGGTGAAGAAAATTTTTCTTATATTAAAAAAAGCCTTCTTATGACTGCAATTTTTTTTTTTCTTTTCTGAACATAAGAAATGGCTGTGAAAAAATGTTGCAATTTGCCAGAGAAACAGTCCTACCTGAGGAAATTATTTCTGAAAGGTTTCGGTGGACTTTATTTGTATTGCTTGGTTTGTGATTCTGTACTATCACAAACGCTGAGTGATTTTTCAATAAGCTTGTAATACAGATCAGTAAGGAAGGCTGCCTTTTGCACACCTGTGCAATGAAAAGGTGTGCATTAGTAAGGCTTCATTCCGTCTTTTTGCTCTTTTATTCACCTGGAAACTGGAAGAAATAGAGAATATTGTCTGTGTCTTGTGGGGAGAGTAAGCAGCCAGTTGGGAAATTGAGAGGGAGAGGATGGAAAAAACATAGAGAGATGAGACATCTTTGTGGAGAGGCATGATTGCCAGAGAAGATGACCATTCACCACATCTCTTCGATCTGCTGACAGGCAGCATATCAGTTTCCAACCTGCAGAGGAGCACAGGAGATCACAGCTGTATATGTACTTGGAGGTTTTGTGAGTGTGGGATGAAAGCAACCTGGGGAAAAAAAAAACAAAACAAACAACCAAAAAGAAAGGGCTTGAGAGAGTCATGGGAAGAAGGACAGGAAGGCTTCTTTTCATGATTTTGTTTCTTTTGTATAAAAGTTTATGGAAGACCAGGGAGGCTTAGTCCCAGTGGAAATTCCATGTTATTAGTTCTTTGTTTCCATTGAAAATGACCTAAATAAACATGCAATAGCCAATTACTTGTTTTTTTCTGATGATAAGCTATCTTTGGAGCTTTTGAAAATGTGACAAACCAAATAATGATTTTGCAGGTGGAAATAAAAAATTTGTCGTCTCTCTAACCTAGGAACAATTGTTGCTTCACTTGGGGCTCCTTCCGATTTGGTCACATCTGAGGTAACAGCTAGAGGATTCCGGGTGAGCTGGACCCATGCTCCAGGCAAAGTGGAAAAATACAGGGTTGTGTACTATCCCACTCGAGGAGGACAACCAGAAGAGGTAACATGAGGAAAAGCTTCCCAGACATTTTAAGTGCAACAACAAGCACTAACCAGGCAGAAAATCCAGGGTCTTGTTTAAATTCCCCATTGGAGCCCAGTACAGAAAGAAGATACCGTCACATTGGATGTTGGTGAAGGTAGCAGCCAGGCTGCTTTTCTGTCATCTAATTTAACTCAAATGGGGGTGGGGTGAGCTGCCTACATTTTTACTTATACTTATGGTAACTTGAACCAGTTCTATAGACTTTCCCTGCACCATTCTGTTTACAAGAACAGAGGAGGTAGGCGCTGGTGTTAAGCCAGATTTTCAGTTCTAAGAAAAAGCAGTTCATAAAAGGAAGATGATACGGATGTATATTTTTGGGATATCTACGACTGTTCACTGAAAATTTGGAGAGGGGTGTTTATTTGAATAAAATGCAATCAAACAAGCTTTTGGCTTCAGCTAACATCTTTCAAAATTGAATGGAAAGGCAGAAGAGCAAAAGGATTTAATTAAGGATATATTTTATTTCTTTTTGCACTAGAAACTTGTTTGCCATGGATATGTATTAATGTCAATTTGAAATACTGTGTTTGTACATATGTAGTACTAAAGGAATATTCATGATTGTATAGTAATTATATCAAAAAGTGCCCACTATACACTCTGAAACTGTATTCCATACACTTTTATCTTAGCAATTCTTCTGTTCTAAATGGCTACTTACATCAGGTAAGCATTTTGATTGTGTATATGTTTGCTGTTCTTTTATCAGACACCTTACTGTACATAAAGGTAGCAAAACCAAATTTAATTTATGAATTGAACTTCAGTACATCGATTCTTAGGTGGCCAGTGTAGAAATTGCCTGGAAGAGGGATTGATGAATTTGATGGTAATATAGTTAGTTTGCTTTATGTGTATTTAATTGAATTTCCTTCTAAACAGGTTGTGGTAGGTGGAAGCGTATCAACAGCAGTTCTGAAAAACCTGATGTCTTTAACTGAATACCAGATAGCTGTATTTGCTGTATACTCAAATGCTGCTAGTGAGGGCCTCCGTGGAACCGAAACTACACGTAAGTATCCTTATCACATTCATTACGAATTTGACTGTCTGCGTTTAATTTAAATGCGTAAGCATTAGTCTTTGTGAAAAAGAAATATAGAAAGGAGTCTCTTTCAATTTATTTTCTTTTAATACATTTGCCTTAAATTAATTGTTGTTTGAGTTATTTCTGGCCCGAGTTCCTAAGTTCAAATGCTCTGACAATATTTAAACACTGAGAAAGGTTTTATCTCTGGGCTGAACTTTGAAGTTGGTTGTATTGAACTCTGAATTAGAACATTCCTGTGCTTTGGGTGTGGAGCCAAGCTTTATAAATTAGGTTTGTGGCTGAAGATGATCTCATGAGTGGAGGATTAGGTGGGACCAGAAATACCTGCATGTGATTCCCAGCAGTGCCAAAGATTTCAAGGTAACTTCTGTGAGTTTTTTCTTAATGGATCAGTTATTTTCTGTCTGTAAAATGGTGCCTCGGGACATTGTTAGAATGAATACACCTACAGATTTGGGTCCTATACTGAAAACTGTGCTGGTACCTGAGATAATGTGCTGCTATTGATCATTTTGATTGTATTTTGTATTTGTATACAAAATACAGTTACTTTTTTGGTCAATATGACAGATATTAGGAATGGAAGTAAAGAGTAACTTTTTAGTTCAAACTAGGAGCTGGGAAGTCCATATGTGATGTATCAACAGCTGATAACTGCTGGAAGAACAACAAAAATCAATCAAGAAATCTAAAAGATTTCTACAGTGCTTTGGCAACAACTTCATAATGCAAGTGATCAAGGAGCCAGTAAGAGAAGGTGCTCTGCTGTAGATGATACTTAAAAACGAGGAAGAACTGATGGGGGAGTGGAGGGGGTGTGTGTGG
>NW_010422685.1:28673-50910 GCF_000710305.1 Buceros rhinoceros silvestris | reverse complement strand
GTTTGGCAATGCCTCAGCCAAACCGGTGACACCTATTAAGTTTCCCTTTAATTCCCCATCACTCATTTGTCATCAAGGAGGATTAATAAAATAATAATAATTAAAGGAAACAAAAAAAAAAGTGCTATATATTTTAGGGTAAGTTTTCTGAGTTCTACGTTTCCAGAGTTCTTTCTCCAATCCAGGACAGGCAGGTTTACCGTGTGCAAAACTGAATAAGCATATAAAGATCACAGTGAGTCATTTTGGCCTTTAAACTGTTCCTGCCCCTTTAAAAAGGAAATGTTCACTGGCAGTAGATGAACCACAAATAGCTTCAGTCTTCAGGAGGACCTCAATGTATTAAATTCTTGACACCGATACTGACACGAAAAAGTCATAATTACTGTTGCCTTACACTTTCATTAGTTCTTATCTTGATTTCTCTAAAGCAACTTGAAAAATATATCAAGACTGTAAGAGGAGTTTACTTTGCCAGAGTCAGCAGCTCTCTTGAGTTCCTGTTCTCTTTTTAGCACCACTGTGGAGGTCCAAATTGAAATCTCAACACCAAAGAGCCAGCGCAGTTGTCTTGAACTCTCAACCCTTTGTTCACAGCAGATGCCTTCAAGGCAGACCTTCTCTCTTCAGTCTAGACTGGAATATAAAAGTGTCTATCCTGAGTAATACCAAAGCTGATACAACATTTTCTTCTTAGTAAAAAATATAATGCCATTTCCCTCCCCAAGAATAGAAATTTCAAAGTATGATGTCAGTATCAAGTTAAAAGAGTGGTTAATTCTGTATTGTGCAATACATAAACTTTTCTGACTTATACTGATAATATCATACAGAGCAAAATCTCCCTTCAGAGCATTAATGAAGGCTAATTTTATATTGAGGGGGACCTCAACATGATAGAATACATGGTGTCTATACCACAATATTAACCTGAGCTACTAGGTTCTGATTTCTCCCCAATGTTCCATATCAACATTTTAGAAATAACCTGATCATTACATTCCTTTGTGAGTACAGTTGAGGTTATTCTTGTCATAAAGGGTGACGCAGTTGGGTTTTTTTCTCTAAATCATCTAATAAAAATAACTACAAAAATTCGATGACAATAACTGCATATAACAAACCTGGGTACTTATAAAAAAAATACAGTCTATAAAAAAAATTAAACTGTATTTTCATGAGTAAAAATCCTGAGTAGAAAAAACACATAGCTAATTAAAAAAAAAAAAAAAGACTTGTCAAGGTAAAATGGAATTATTAATAAATTATACATATTCCACCTTCTTTACATTCAATAATTACAGAGCAGCAGATGTTCATGTGTTAATGAACAAACAAACCTGCAGGAGAGGCAAATGTGTCCTTATCATTGTACATTTTTAGTGCCTATCTCTAAACAGAACAAGAATGACAATAATACTATGTAATTTTAAAGACAGGCAGATAGCAATTTTCTGATTACACAGATTCATAGGGTTTATTTACTGAACACTCCTTATGTATTTGCCACCACTTAAATACTTGTGGTTTATACTTGGGGAAAGGAACAATATTAGAAATATAGGAGACTGTGTTTAGCTTCCATGGAACAGTAAAAAGAAATATTTGTTGAAGAAAATTCAATCTAAATTGTGCTAGGTTTACAGTGTAGGGTTTTGGCAACGGAGGGGCTACAGGGGAGGCTTATATAAGAAGCTGCTAGAAGTTTCCCCTATGTCCAACAGAGCCAGTGCCAGCTATGCCCAAGACGGACCCACTGCTGTCCAAGGCTGAGCCCAATGGCAGCAGTGGTAGTGCCTCTGCGATGATGTATTAAAGAAGGGAGATTCTACTCTGCAGGCACCAAGGCCAGTGAAGAAGGAGAGGGAAGATGTGGTCCAAGCACCAGAGCAGAGATTCCCCTGCAGCCCACGGTGAAGACCATGGTGAGGCAGGCTGTGTCAGTTCATGGAGATTAATGGTGGAACAGATACCCACCTGCAGCTTATGGAGTACCCGTGCCAGAGCAGGTGGGTGCTCAAAGGAATTTGTGACACATGAGAAGCCCACACTGGAGCAGGCTCCTTGGCAGGACCTGTGAACCCATGAAGAGAAAGGCACACACACTGGAGAAGCTTTGCTGGCAGGAATTGTGACCCCATAGGGAACTTACACTGGAGCAGTCTGTTCCTGAACGACTGAACCCTGTGGAACAAACATGAAGAACTGCAGCCTGTGGGAAGGATTCATGTTGGAGAAGTTTCATGGAGGACTATCTCCCATGAGAGTGATTCCACAATGGAGCAGCGGAAGAGTGTGAGGAGTCCTCTCCTTGAGGAGGAAGGAGTGACAGAGATGTCATGTGTGAACTGACCACAACTCCCATTCCCTGTTCCCCTGCACTGCTCTGAGGGGAGGAGGTAGAAAAATCTGGAGTGAAGCTAAACCTGGGAAGAAGGGAGGGGTGCTGAAGGTGTTTTAAGATTTTTTATTTCTCATTATCCTACTCTGATTTGATTGATAATAAATTAAATTGATTTCCCCAAGTCGAGTCTGTTTTGCCTGTGGTGGTAACTGATGAATGATTTCTCCCTGTCCTTATCTCAACCCACAAGCCTTTTGTTTTATTTTTTCTTCCCTGTCTAGCTGAGGAGGAGGAGTGTTATAGTGGCTTTGCTGGGCACCTGGCATCCAGACAGAGTCAACCCACCTCATAAATAAAAAGCAATTCTAGGAATATTTGCTGGTTTCAAGTTGTAGGATAGTGAGTATGCAAAGTGTGAGAAGACTATAATAAGAATAGTTCCTTCCTAGCAAAAAGGAACAGCAAGGTGCAGACAACAGCAAAAGTAAATGCATAGCTGCTATAGAGGTGAATTAAATTGACACAAAGTGAGGATTACGCAAGAAACTTTTCCTACTTTCATAGACAAGTACATAATGTAATCCCTTCATAAACACAACAAAGTTCGTTTTTAGAACCAGCTTTAGGTTAGGTGTAAGCTACTTTATAATATCTGTGGAAAGCAATTATGGTCTTCCTCCAACTTTCTTTTCTCAAGCCAAAGAAGCAACATTTTTTTAAGGTACTCTTGTAATATAGGCTCTGTATGTCCTAGTAACCTCTTCTGAATCTAGCCTTGTTTAACTACTTTTATCAAAATGAATGACCAGTTCTATAAATAGTATTCTAGATACTGTTCTTATTCTTAATGTTGCCTAATGACATGGTATTCATATACTGATAACCAAAAAAAAAAAAAAAGGTAATTTCGTAACTGCTAGGTTTCTATAGGAATGTGTGAAAAATCTTCAGTGACTTCCCAGATGTTGGTGTGGACTAATCCAAAATATTTCTACTGATTTTCATATGCAACAGATTAAAGATATAAAGACAGTGGAGTGAAATGACCGTTAAAACATATTTGGAAGCATGAAAATCATTGAAGAGAAATATCATCAAATAACATGAGTAACAGGAAAACCTGTAATTTTTTTCTGTAATACAAACACTCTAAGAGAAAGTTTACAGGATTATTCTGACTGCAGATCCTGAACATCTTTCCATCAATCTTCCCTTCATAACCTGTTTCACTCTCAACCAGCTTTAAGAGAAAAGTCAAGGAAGGGGAAAAAAGTTATATTTAATTTTTACCTGAAAAAGTAAAGAATGTCATAGATTTTCCAGAACAATTCTGAGTAATCAACCCCACAGGCACTTTTATAAAACTCAATCTTAAGAAATTCTTAACTCCTGCCGATGTGGGTAAAAGGTAACAAAAAAGAAACTATTTCTTCATTCTGCTTGCAACCATTGAACGTGCACAGTTATATCCTAAGCCTGACAGGCATTTTGTGGAAAGCATTTGGAGAAAAAGCTCTCATTTGGTGCTGGATGCCAGGTTAAAGGCACATAGTGATGATATGGGGGCTAGTTGTGTCCTGATAGCAAACTGAGTTACCTTTGCTGAAACTGCCACCATATTTTCAAAGACTTTCAAACGCTATACCCTTTGAAAAATATTTTTTTGTATCAAAGATGTATAACTTCACTGATGTCTTCATTTCCAATCTTTTCGCTAGCAATAAGTAACAGATTTTCTTTTTAATCTCATTTTTCACTGGATGAAAACTAGCCCCTTTTCCATATGTCAAAATGTGCTAAGTTTGTTACTTGTTAAAAGCTGAAATCCCAGCCTTGGGAAGCGAAATATCTCAAAAGACCAAAAACCTTCCTTTGTCTGTTTTTTTTTTGGTTTTTTTTTTTGTTTTTTTCATTAATAAGAACAGGTTTTTCCCACCTTCTAATTGATTTTCCTAGCTCCCTCACAAGACAATCCTGGAGCCAACTCCAGCCTCCCCAAAGCAATTGAGAAAAATTGAGAAACAGTTCTCAAATCTTTCAGTCCATAAGTGCTTTCTCTGTAGTATTTACTCTTTAATACTTAATTTTTTTTTTCAACCAACAGTAGTGTTGCATACCCACCAGGTTATTGTAACCAGTTCTTCTACATACATGGGTTTTCTGAAGGGTTGTGATACAAGATTTGGAGAGAGCGTATGCCTTACACATCAAGGTAGCTCAGTCAGGAACAGAATTGCAATGTAAACTTAAAAAAACCCTCAACCCTCCAGTACTAACAGAGCTGACTTGTCAGGTAAACAGTATGATCAGAGACCATGAAGAAACAGCTGACGTTTAACTCCTGTAAAGTCTGAAAGTCTCAAGAAAAACACCGAGAATTTAGAAAAGTGAATCGAGCCCATATAAATCCCATTATAGCAATGGCACTAAGAGGTGCTTCAGGCATGCTTTGGCAAATTTGAGAATAAAACATACAACAAATGCTGACGAACATTGAAAATGGTTTTCCTATATTCACCTTCCAGGGCACTTTAATACCTTTACCTCTCCAGTACTCACCAGATCTTTCTTCTAAGTATTACCCCAACCTGATCATCTGCGTTCTGCCCCAAGCAGGCTCTAGCCATCTCAGCTCTGACTCCGCTTCCCTCTTTTCTTGGTACACTATCTGATTGAGTGCCTAGCAGGTCTCTCCACAGAGATAATTAGTGCCGTATTTTCCTGACTCTGCAGCGAGTGACTTCAGGCTTTACTTCTGGCCTTCATCCATTTCAGGCTATGCCCTCCAGAGCACTCAGCCAGAGAGCTCCTCTACTCAGCACTAAGCAGCGGGGCAGGAGCCTCTCCAGACATTGCTGCTGGACCCCCTGCAGCCCTGCCCTCCAACAAAGCAGTGCTTCCCCTTCCAAAAAATCTATGTCACCCGTTAGTAGTGATTCCTAATCAATTCATAAAAAACTAATTCTTATGCATTAAGTGCCCCAAAGTCAGGAAGCTCAATGCTGCTGTGCCACTTCTCAGTTATGTTAAACTAAGACTTTCCACAGTTAACGTTAATTTAATTGCCTTATGCAGACATAAGAACAGTTGTGAAATATTCTCTACTGACCTAGGTTGAATAATTTACTGGGGGGAGACTGATCTCTTTTCTTCTCTCACTGGGAAACAATAGACAAGAAAATCCGAAAAGAATGGGTCTCACCCCAAGTAGTTATAATCCAGTAGCTGGAGAGAATTGGCATGCAATGTGGAGGCTCTTGTCTCTCTGGCTGGATATTAGGCTCTTTCTAATTTATTTCTTGAGGAAGAACACTAGTGGAAAAGAGATTGTATCTGTCCTTATGACCGTAGTCTGCATTCACTAACCAAAGCTAGAATCCAAGCCTGTGTCTCTGCTTTCTCAGGTGAAGGCTGTAACTACCAGGCAATTTTCCACTCCAGTGTAATTCTGCCACTCGTATCTGTCTTGGATCTGAGAAAGCTTCCTGATTAAGATGTTATCAAACCAATATAATTCTGCAACTGTTCAGATGCATTTCTACCTACTTTTTATAATGACAAGATGAAAAACAAGATACACTTTAAAAAGGTTTTCTGACAGCTTTCTGATTACCAGTAAAAAGAAACCCTATGGTAGTATCTAAATGAGCATATAAGCTCCATTAAATACGAAATAATAAACGAGTTCTCATCCTGGCCTATTAATTTTAAATACAGATATTGTTACCTTTGCCAAAAGTATACAGTTTCTCCAACTTTCTCAGTTACGTAATAAAGGAGCATTGTTAGCATTCATTACTAACTTTAGCATATTATATACAATGAAAATGATGAGATTTATTATAAAATCTGTAAAACAAACCACATAACTCAATGTGGCAGTGTTAATGTTGGTCTCATAACTATAATGGTTTATCTAACTTTTAATGATTAAAATTTTAAGTTCCATTGACTTTTCCATTTCTGTTTTACTGTCAAATAAGGAATTTGCATAATGAAGCACAAATTCAATCAATTCCTGAACGCCAAGGAGTGCTTTTAAAAATTTTTTTCCTCAAACAAAAAATATCTTTAAGCAGCAGAAATTTACCTTTTTGATGTTTCTGTCAACTTTTTTTACTATCTTAGGACTACTTAGGTGTCTGCATCCTTTAAGGTCCAGGAACAGCTGACTACTTGACCCAAAATAGGCATGTGTTTAATTAGTTTGCTTTGACAACTGAAACCTTTCAGATGGTGACTGAAATGGACAGGGACCTCCTGAACTAATCTTTTGACTAGAAATTATAGACGTTTAAATTGTCAAATAGATTAAGGCCCACAGTGACAATGGAGAAAATCTTGAATTTCTTTACAATGTAATTGTGTTGGCTTTACAGCTGAGAGAAGAAACACTCACTGCATTTGGTCAACATTGTATTGGCAAGTTGACTAATTCGTTCCTATGATTTAAGATTTTTTTTAATTTATAGACTTGTAAAAAGAACATACAATCATGTATCTTTTCTTAGGGTTTTAAATACATGAGTCATATTTTAAACATATGACTCATCATGTGGCTGGTTCTCAGAAGCAGTCTGTTACCATACAAAAGATATAGGCCTGAACAATAAACTGAGAAAGCAGAGAAGACAAAAAGCTTAAATTGAAGACCATGGGTATTTATCTTGTGATTTTTTTTAAGCATTATATTTTTATTTCACCCTCATTTCTTTCCATTAAGAGACTATAAAATAAATGCCTGATACTCTGTAATAATGT
The DNA here is from genome assembly GCF_000710305.1 of Buceros rhinoceros silvestris. NCBI lineage: Eukaryota > Metazoa > Chordata > Aves > Bucerotiformes > Bucerotidae > Buceros > Buceros rhinoceros. The sequence continues at coordinate 43,805 of NW_010422685.1, read as the reverse complement.
TAATTTAACTATAAGCTTAAAAAAAAGGGCAACTTATTCATTTAATTATCTAGTTAGTCTGTAAGAAAAACCTTTCTGAAAAGTGATAAACCAGATTAATTTAGCCGAAGTGTCTTTTTCGTATTAAGCAAAATCGTCACAGTCCTGTCTAGTGAAGCAGTTTGTAGTATTCAACAGTACTATCTGTGGGGTTAAATAGATTGCTCTTGCCCCTTGTGAAAGACAAGGGACATTTTTGGGGAAAATAAGTACCTCTGAACTGGATCTAAAAGAGGCAACACAGCTCTCAGGCTTCAGCATCTTGCCCAGAGTTTCAGTGACACATTCATGTAGTCTTGAAGTTTGTGTCCTTGAAACTTCCTCTGAAGTTATACTTATGAGTCACTTCTGCTGGAAACTTGGGAGTGAAGGCAAACATGTGCATGTGTAGGAGAGTACATCCTCAAATTTGCCTGGAGGAAACAATAATTCTTCCTCCTTTTGCACAGTATTAGAATGAGAGCATTCATCCTTTCCTGGAATGAGTGGAAGCCTACAGCCCCTTCCTTTCTTCCTTGCCCTCCTGAGAGAAATGTTTGATGAGACAGACAATACATGTTTAAATTTTATCAGCTATTCCTATTCAAAGGGCTTTGTTCCAAATGATTAGGGAGGGTCAAACATTTTGGCTGGTGCCTAGGGGTGCCCAGCAGAGAGCGTAGCTAATGGACCCAATAGTCTGGACAAAAGGGCATACAGAAGTGGGGCCAGCAGCTCTTCTGAGGGCAGAGCATACAGACTCTGCAGTGGCAGTGACACCACAGACACAGACGGTGTCACCAGCCCTGCAGTAGCTACGCCCGGCATGGCTGAGCATCGAGGCAGAGAGACCTCCGGAGGCAGGATGCAGCTGTGCAGCCCTGAGCTGTAGAGTGTTCGGTGCCGCTTGCTGAGGCAGTGTTTACTCATTTGCAGGAGGTGTACGCTGGGGGAGCCTCTACTTCACCAAGGAAAAGGAGTTGTGGGGACAAGTCGCAACTGGGCGACATGGACACAGATATGATGTCAGAGATAACTAAAAGGAAAGCAACCCGAGCTTTTCTAAGATCGTGAGGGTACAAACATCTGAGCCCCACGGCTGTACCAAAGAAGTGGCAGGCAAGGTTTGAGCCTGTTTGTTTGGGACATGAAAGTAAAGGCTGAAAGCTTGCTTCTGGCACCAGGAAGGTAGCTCCTGTTCCACCTGAAGGTCTGCAGCTGCTGAATAGTTTCAGTGCCCTGGTAGCAGGCAAAGAGCTGTAAGCTGTGAGCCGTGTCCAGCGAATAACAAAAGTCAGCTGAGACTGAGCTCCACAACAGCACCAAGGAGAAGCAGTGTCAGCAAAGGATAACTGCCTGCTGTGGAGGATGGATATTCCTGTCTCCTGACCTGTCAGGCAGTCTGGCTGCTTGACAAGAGCTTGAGTATTGGACATTGCAAGGACCACTAATGCCTGTCCATCCCTTGTACTATATTGCCTCTGCCCCTCTTCCATGTGCCTAGGGGCAGCCTGGATTATACCAAGTATGGCTACATGACTGTGGAGCTAGGGGCGAAAGGCATGGGAGCCATTCTTGATCCTACCAGCAAGGAGGTAGTACTTGAAGAGGTGTGGATGTATCCTTCAAGTTCAGTGTTCTACGACTGCTGGGTCAAGACGATATCAACTAGTGATTTGACTATTACATCAATTGGACTCTCTTTGAGTATGAAAGTCTGTCAGGAAAAGATTACATCCATCTGACCGAGCAGGGCAAAAATACAGAATCATAGAATTTTGGGTCATCTAGTCCACTCCTCCTGCAGCAACTAGACCAGACATCTTTAACTAGACCAGAGCCCCATCCAACCTGACCTGGAATGTTTCCAGGGATAAGGCTTCTACCACCTCTCTGGAAGGTCATCTTGACATCTTTGTCAACAGGTGGCCAAGACCTTTCGTCTAGACCTTTAGTCTAGGAGCAATATAGGAGGGATATACTGACCCACAATCCGGAGGGAATGGTAGACACAGTGGACTAGAAAATGCAGTCTGATGTGAACAGGAGAGACCTTGTAATCAGGATTAAAAGGTGGCAAAACACAAATATGAAGGTGGAAAACTGAATGAGAATGATTCGTATTGAAGGAAGTAGTGGAAGACATCAACGGGCATCAGAAGGGGAGGTTGGTCAATAGTATCAACAGAGAGGATCAAGTAAATGATAGTAGAGGACAGGGATCTGGGGTAACAATAGTTTCATGGAGCAGAGATCATAGAAACAGGTAGAAAAGAGATAGAGTAGTGGCCAATGAGTGATGTCTGATTCTAAAATGTTGCTAAATGCAGACACGTTATTATTTTCCCGGATAGTAGCTTACATACCAGTGTATTGTTCAAGCTGAGTAGCTATTCACATTTAGATTGACGGCTTTATCAATGTTTGTTCACATTTCATAACTAGTGTAGCAATATTAGGTGGCATTGTGTGCATATGCATGGAAAGATGGACTAACCACAATTACCTACAATGCTTGCAACCATTTTCTGAACATTAGATTATCACTGTCATCAGTGTAAAAAAACCCCAAACTAAACAAATATGGCTATAACGTTTATAAACTAAATACTGCAAGCATTAAAAACTGACCACCAAGTCTACATAAAATAAATATAAACTATTTGCTAGGAAATATCCATGGGAATCCATTTTCATTCACTACTTCTCTGTGTACATGCTAAAGCATTTCACTTTCCCAGTGGGAAACTAATTAAAATCACAGAATAGTAGTAATTCTGGAGAACAGAATGTTGTAACTTATCCATTAAAAAAATATTGATACACATTGCTTTAAACAAAGGATGCCAAAACAAAATGAGAAAGCTGATCACACAGAGGTCTTTGGATTTGCAGATACCACAGAGATGTGTCCTTATAATTTCTTTTTGTCCCTTCTCTTGAGAACAATCTTATGAAAAATATCAAAAAGGACCACGTATAAATATCATCGCATTCAGCTAGGCATTATGGATAATCAGTTTGCAATTAAAGAAATAAAAATGATAATTACTAGATGGGTCTTTTAGAGGAATCATTTGGATTACCCACAGATAATTCTCTTCTACAGTTCGTTCCTCACCTATTCAAATGTCCAGAAAATTTATGTCATAGATTATGAATATGCTTTGACCTTGTGTTATATATAGGTGACACAGTTCTTCCATTTATTTTGTAACAGAAGTGTTCTAAATCTGAAAGTACTTAGACAATACAAGAGTCAACAGAGGACAAAGGTCTCATTTATATAGAGGGTTATTTAATTTTAAATTTTATTAAAAGGAGATTTTTACCTTTTATTTCAAATTATTATTAGAACACTAAGAATTAGAGCTGTTAGTGTTAATTCTCAAGAGTGTGATACTCAGACTCTGTGGGAGGCAACACAGAAAGTAGTCTCTCAAGTGGATTAATAGATGACAGGGAAAGCAACAGCATATAAAAACGCAGACCAGCAGAGAGGTTTGAAAAGAGTTAGGGTAAATATGTATGCTTTGTGAAATTAGGTGATAGCACTTAAATGCCAATTTACCTGATAGCAGTTTGCATTTCTGCAAGTTCTTCATGGTGGAGACTATAATCAAGGTCCTAAATTAATCAGGCTTAATTTTATATTTCTGGAGTAGCAAAGAGGGCACTTTCAAGGAGGTGTTATCACTTGAACAGCTTTTTTCCGCCCTTACTGCTGTTAACCATTGTCTCTCACTGATAACACTATGGCTTATTTAATCAGTGTAGAATTTACCTTGAGTCCATAGCAAGACCATTTACTTCCCGTTTGGTTCTGCACTTAGCACTCAAATGGGACCTAAATGTCCATAGACCTTGTACTTGCCCTTTGAAAAGGATGAATTCACTGTCAATGACGAATAAAGATGCCCATTAAACAACGCTCTAGTATTAGAAGATATTCTTCCTGAAATCATTACACAGGGGTTAGCTGGCTGTATTGCCACAGCAGAAGGGTTTTCCTAGCACAGATTACAGGTTGCTGTGAAACTCTTTATGTCAGTGCATGTAGATTTAGGGGCTCCCATATCCTTATAAAATTACATATCCTAAAATACACAGTGATAACAGCGAAAGTAATTCCCACAGCTGACACTTTGTTCTGTCTAGGTGGACCTTTGTAAGTGCCCAATTTCCACAGGCAATTGTAATAGTCTACAAGGAATATGGAATCAAAAGTCTGACACAATTATTTGGAAATTTAAGTACCTCAAAGCCCTAACTCTTTATTTGTGGAGACATAATAGAAAAGTAGAGGGTATGAAAGCTCCCTCTGACCCCATTCATGTTTATTATTACTAATAGTGGAGTCCTATGACTTTTATTCCAGAGAACAAAAAGCTTTTCCTTTGTTGCTCTCTATATCTCATACTATTTGAAGTGCCATAGGGAAATCAAATGCAACTAGGTCAGCGCTGAAATGTAAATAGAGTGTTACAGATCAAATTTATTTCTCTGTAATCCAGTAGGACAGAAAATGAAGGTAAGAATAATACAGGGAATTTATACATGTAGAATGTGTTTACCCCAACCTAAATGCAGCTAGAACTTTAGCGTACCTATGTACAAGAAAAGATCACCACATACTGATACATAGAGCTTGTGTATAAGATGTGTACCTCCAGCAGATCCCCACTGCTGCATAGTATCTCTACCAGGATCACTATTTTACTGTTGATTATAAGATATAGAGACATCGGATGTGGCCTGTGCAGCCTGTGAAAATGACTCAGAAACCTCATGATATCTAATCAGGCACTAGTTATCACCCCAGGGTGATAACCTTTGTTATGTTATCAACAGATAGAAAAAGGCATTTGGCATTGTAAGGGATAAGACTACAGCAGGGGCCGCAACTAATTTTACCACTGGTGATAGAAAAAGAACATAACATGGGCTCAGATGTGGATGCCTACATTATAGATATCCAAGTCTGGCTTCATAAAATTCAAACCAAATACATTGGTATTACAAGATCATGGCCACTAGATCAAGAGGAGTTGTTTTCTCCCTCTGCTGGGCACTTGGTGAGGCTGTACTGTGTTCAGTGTTGAGTTCTCCTGTTCAAGAAGTAGATCAATTGGAGATTGTCCAGAGGAGGTTACTAGCATGTTCACAGTCTAGCTGGCATTCACCTAGGAGGGGAGGTCAGGAAATATGGGCTTATTTAGTCTGACAAAGAGGACGCTAATCTTCAGTCTAGCACAGGCCTGCAGTTATCTGAAGGGCAGTTGCAAAGTTATGGAACTAAACCTTTCAGTCTAGTGCAAGTGGCACTAATAAAAGGAGCAACAGCTGCAGATACAGCTTGGGAGGGTCAGGTGAACATCAGGAAAGAAAATTCACTGTGCACTGTGCAGCACTGGAATGGCTTTCTTAGAGCGACTATGAAACCTTCCTCCATGGAAGCCTTCAAGATTAGATTGGACCAAGCCATGCTGAATGAACCAATCTGCTCTTGGCAATTACCCTGCTTCTGTCAGAGCATTAAGATACTGTTGTCCAGAGATCCACTCCAGCCAACTTAGCCACAACTCTTGTTCAATTTAAAGCAGTACATATTAATGTTGGATAAGCTGAAATAAAATTTATTGATTTGTATTTTGTGTTCAATCTTAATGGTGAAAGCGGGCCTTATTGGATATCAGTGGGAATTTGTCCCTGATTGTTGCGGGACTGAGACACAATGTTATTTGTTACTGAGGGAAACCAGAATTGTGGTTTAACTTACATTTATAGAAAAGAAAAATTCAGAGGAAAATTGAAAATCTTAATAATGGCCATCTCTCCTTTGTCAGTCATACTTTGATAAACACTTTGATAAATGTCAGAGACGAGTGTTACATAATCTAACAAATACAACAATTTAGTTGATTTGTTTTACATAAGTAAGTATTGATTCAACACCTAATCACTATTGCAATATTCTATTTTATGAATCTCATGGTTGATCTGTCCTTGCATACTATGTGTATTGGAATGGTGAATTGTCCAATCAAGTAAAACACAGACATGTAAGTCTATTTTAAATTTTCTTTTCTAACACAATTAAAAATAACTAATTCTTTAAATCCCAGCTTAAAAAGAATCTTATACCTTTATGCATATTAACAGCAATATTCATTTAGTACCTGGAAAGTGCATATTTAGCTTCCAACTAAAAATACCAAAAGAATCATCCTCTGAAAAATATCTAAATATAGATTACTTCATTACCTGTAAATCAGTCTCAAAAAGGATGCAGCATGTGAAATGCTAAATGAGAAATGACTGGTTAAATGCTGTGCCTCTTGCAATCAGAAGGAATAACAATCACAGCACCAACTGCTAATCCTAAGAAATCAAAACACTGTTAGGCAACCACTAAATTCTATTATAAAGTGTAATTATTATTATTAGACTTCTATCAGAAAATGAAGGAATGGAAACATTATGCAAGTACTTAACCTTTTTTAGTAGCTAGGGCATTGTTCTTTACTGTGCTACTAAACATATTAATCTTTAAAAAGAAAAAAAATCCCTCTGAGTGCTGAAAACACTAGCTGTTTCTTCTCTTAAATGTTTAATCAGAAATGTTGAGATATTCTAATTTTTTTCCTGAAGTGGATTAGATTGAAAATGAAGATATGTTAAGAAGGCAGAATGTGTAATAATGCTTTGTAATCAGCACAATCTAGAGGTAAATGTATTACACTACTGATATATGTACTTCTTGGGGGAGTGGGGGGTGGGTAGGTGCTCTAATGTCTAATATATTCTGTCACTGTATTGCAAAAAAAAAAAAAAATCATGGCCATGACGTGTATACAAACATATAACTTTGGGTATGCATGTAAGTATTGAAAGCATAGTTTTAGTAACTAATTTAAAATCACATACACGTTTTTTTTGTTTTGCTTTTTAAAATCCATATAGGAAATTAAATACGTTTAAAGATAAATGAATCAATGCTACACCTATAAATCCTTCCCTGGGACTGAAGCATACCTCTTTTACTGCCTAAAGAGTATTGATTCCTGCGATTTGCATATCGCAACAGTTTTATTTTCTAACCGTTTATCTATGCGGTGAGTTATCTGTCCCCTTATCCTCTTGAAGTTAGTTAGCCCCCGTGGGCAGGTAAGCACCACACAGCCACTTGCTCACTCCTCTCCACTCCCAGTGGGATGGGAGAAGAGGAAAGAAAGAGAGAAGGCAAGAAAACTTGCAGGTGGAGATAATTTTTTTTTAATAAACATAGGAGAAGTGGAAGAAGAGAGGAAGAAAACTAAAGTGATGCAAAGGCAATCACTCCCACATGTAGACCAATGCCCAACCAGTTCCAGAGCAAAAGATTACTAACCTCCCTAAGCCCCCCTCTTCCCATTTTATTGCTGAGCATAATGTTATATGGCAGGGAATATCTCTTTGGCTAGTTTGAGTCATCTGCCTGGTTCTGCACCCTCCCAATCTCTTGTGCACAACCCCCCACTCTGTTTCACTGAGGAACCAAAGTGAGAAATGAATAAGGTCTTGACACTTGCTCAGCAATGGCTAAACATGAGTGTGTTATCAGTACTGGTTTTGGTCACCAATCTAAAGCACAGGCCTGTAAGAGCTGCTGGAAGGAAATTAACTCCATCCCGCCAGACCCAGTACACGTCTCCACACAGACAGCTGAAATGCTGTTTTAAAAAAAACATGTAAAAAATTGCCACACATTTTTTCTTCTGTTTTGATTGTAACAGTAATTATATTTCTTTGAGAAATCCTACATGCTAAGAAAAAGAATTCCCTATCTTCTTGCAAATTCTTGTTGACTATTTATAGCCAAATCACTCCTAAGATGTTTCTGAATCTCATCCAACAAATTGTTCTAACGGCTTCCTCATCAGGAAGTGAATCTGTATTGGCTGGCTATTGATTCCTTTTCTGAATTGCATGTTCCACTGAATTATATTTGCCTTGAAAGTCTGAGCTTAGTAAGGGTGGAAATGATATTCAGGTGTTTTCCTGAAATGTTGCTATACTGATGGGTTTTCCTTAGACCTAATTGGTGATGACTACCTTCTACAATCTATCATCTGACCCATTTTCCTGAATTGATGGATGCCATTTATTGCTTTCTTCCATGGAGTTGTTAAGCAGCTTTATCCATTCAGAAGTTTCTGTAATTGTCAGCCTGTCAGCTCCTTGAGGACAGCCTGGCTCTGGCAGCAGCGTCTCACTCTCCCAGCTGGCAGCTCTGCCTGGAGCTGTCAGGGTACTACTCTACACTGACCAAAAGAAACCAAACAGTGAGGTGTTGGTTTTTTTTTCCTTTTACACCTGGGAATTGAAAACATGCTGTGGGTTCATTATGTGGCTCTACAAGACAAAAGTTTTACCCCTAGCCTGGATTTGATCTTGTCTCTCTTGCACCTAGAACTGTGCACTTTGGGCATGCCATGTTCTTCTTCAACCCTGCTGCTGGCTGTTTGCTGCCCAGAAGGTTGCAGTACCCTCTGTGTGCAGGTCGGAGTCTCTGTGCTTGGTCTTCAGTATTTAGGAGGTTATCTTCTCCCATGCTTTACTGTATAGTCTCACAGCTACTGTACAGTCAATTAGATTTATGCAAAGTCATGTAGAGGGCACATAAATACAATGAAGAGTGAGAGAGAGATAAAGACAATGCACAGTGTATGCAAGCTATCTTAAAGCCAATGTCACGGTCACAAAGTTTAATTTGCTTTTCTGCGAAGTACTTCTTTTAAAGAAGGACAAATTAGGGTTAGAATAGAATAGAGTCAAATAGAATAGAATAGTTTCAGTGGAAGGGACCCATAATGAACATCTATTTCAACCATCAGAACAGCTGGAGGTGGTTGCAGGACATACATTAAAAGAAATGTTTTTTAAAAGTCAGCACTTTTTTACTACTCATTATCTTACAGTGCTTCTCCAGTCTTCAAGGATTTCAACAGTGTAGTGGACCATTCTGAAATTCTACAATGTCACCAGCACTAATGACTCACTTCCTTGTACACTACAACAAAGAACAATGTCTATTTTTGCAGGAAATATGTTACACTGTCCTGGGATCAGCTAGGACAGGGTTAATTTCCACAGCCAGGATGATTGGACCAAACCAGCCAATGGGATATTCAATACCACAGTGATGTCATTCCCAGAACATATAAGCGCGGGCTGACCGGGGAGGGCACGCAGTTCCCAACAGCGGCACGGCTTGGCTCAGTAGCAGTAAGCAGTGCATTGTGTATCAATCACTTTATTATTGTTATTGTTGTTGTCTCCTCTCTGTTTGTGTCATTCAGGTAAACTCTCCTTATCTTAACCCATGTGGGTTAAGATATATTGTCCCAGGGTAGGAAGGGTTGACGGGCAGCTGCCTTGTGCTTGGTTGTCAGCCAAACCACACACACTCAGTGTCAGAACCAGTTTTAAGATGTTTATATTCTTATTTTCCTCCTAAAATTACATTTGGGTTTTTTCCTTTCCCAATGGATTTCCTGTTCTCTGTATTTTTACTGCTCTAAAAGCCAGTTTGCATTTTACCTATATAATAAATAACATTTCTCTTCTTAATAATTGGATTTATAATAGTAGAGTTTGGTATGGAGGGAAGCTACTTTTTATAACAGCAGTAAGAATTTAAGCTACTTACTGACTATTAGAGGAAAATTAATTTATTCAAGAGATTATATTCCTACAAGCATTCATTTAACAGAAGTGCATAAAAAAATCTTATCAAAGATAGCAGAATCATTCTAGAAGCTCAGAAATGGTCTTGGAAGCTGTAATTACTTACGTGTTCATTGGGATAGCCACTACGAAAGTTTAGGAAAAACTGTTTATAAAGATAATAGAAGATTGAGTTTTGCATAATTTAATTAAAACCTATATTAAAACCAGAACAGCAATGGAAAAACTACTCTCTGTTTAGGACTTGAAAACATATCTCATTTTAGTAATAACAGAAGAGAAAGCCCCATCTGGTGAATGGGTGTAGCATACACTTGATGGGTTTTAATAAAAAAGACTTTGTTCATAATGCATTTACTCTTTTTTTGGAAGAGTAGAACCAATAAAGCAATACACACGTACACTTCCATATATGTAGGTAGCTGAGAGTATATCCTGACTACTAGTGACACAAAAATATTTCATCTTCAGCTTTGTCCTAACTGCCCTTCTATAAAAACCCATGAAGCATATGTAATTTAAGGCAATGGCTCCTTGGACATTTTCATAACATTAAAACAGAAGCTATAAATCCATATTGCTCCACCATTTTTTCTGTTCTCCAGGCTTTTGAATTTGATTTTGGTTTGTTTTTTTCCCCCTAACCTAGGTTCCTGATTGGCTTCTCTAATGAGAACTGCAAACAAACATGGATAACACTAGTTAACATGAATGGGGAATTGGAACCCTGAAAAGGCAGTTATACAATAACTTGTTTGAGTAATAGCAAAATAACTTGTTCTTCACTGTATTTTTTTTTTCCTCAGAATAACAGTTGAGTATTGTTTCTTTAGTACATTTCCTCTGCACAGAAGTCATGGGTAGGTTGTTTGTGACATAGATACAGTGGAAAAAACAAAAGATTGACGCTGTGATAGGAAGACTCCAACTGAAGTACTGCTCCAGGGGAAGCTCTTGAAGATCATGGACTTCAATCTCCTTTGTTTGCTCCTCAGCAAGCCAAGTACGCTTACAAGTGCTAAAGGGAGGTAATTTTTTTGCCATTCTAGCCTCGGAACCATTCATGACTATATTTCACCATTGTAAGATTACTTTGAAAGCTATTAAGTACCGGAGAAGAAGACTTACTATTTCTGAGTGCTCTGGAAATCTGAACGACAACTTTCAGAAGCTTTTTGTGGCTCAGTCTGTGGTTTGAAAGAACTGTTTAGTTTTGCCTGAGGCCAGTCGATCCAAGTCCCAGAAAAGCATAGCCTTGGACTATCAGTTTCAGACCATGAATCTACAGCAAGTGAGGCCTGTGACAGTTCTCGTGAAAGGAGTTCCCACCCTCCTGTCAACCCTTGGCTCCTTGTTGCCAGTAATGGAGCATCACTACTCAGTTGTTCTCACACCAGTATTTGTGGGATGAAGCAACTGATCTATGTGAAAAAACTAAAAAACTTTTGAAAGAAAGGTGAAAGTGGAAAATCTCTTTTTAAAATGTATCAGCCCCTGACTGTCTTCCAGGTTGAACTCAGAAGCAGTTGCTTTAGCACAACTGGGAGGTGTCAGACAACAGCGTGGGAGTGAGAAGCCAAGCAGTAGGCGCTGTGACAAAAGTGTTGCAACTGAATGCTTCAAATGGTGAAACTATGGTCCTGTTCATCACCTGTAGCTCCTTGAAAACAAATGTGCTTGGGCTCTGGAATTTTCTAAAAAGATTTAAGCAATTTAAGTGACGTATCTTATGCAGGTCTTTAGTCAAGTGTGGCTAAAACTTTAAAGCCCCCCAAATCACGTATATTTAGCTTACAAAGTTTACCTGCTCTGCTCAGACTGTCTGTGGAGATTTAGGTTCCTTAAACCATAGCTAGACATTTTTGAGCTTATTATCCCTGTGGTCTCCAGAAATTAAATTTTCAGACTTTCTAAAGAGCAGCTGCTAGTTGTTAGCACTTTGAGCTTCGCTACGTCTTTCGAGTTTTCTGAACAGGTTGCATCTGTGCTAGTCATTTTAAACTTTGCTGAATATCACTGTAAAGCTTCCTAGCTCTTTGTGAGAAAAAGAAACATTTGTTTCCATCTGTACTATCAGTAAAATGTTAAAAATATCCAGGAATTTAAGGTCTTTATACTGACTTTCAAAAAGAAGGTCTTTGATTCCTCTTGAAAAGGTGTATACCACATGGCCACAGATATGTTTATATGGTTGATGATTTGTAGTATTTACTTACATAAAATACCAGAAATAGCAGTCTGTACCGGGGAAACAAATAAGAAACTGACAAAAAAATTTAATTTTAATTAGCTACAGCAGTTGCACTAGATCTAAAACCTCCAAGATTTTTAGAATGTGATATCGGAACCCAAATTCTGGATCTCTACAGAAGTAAACTTCTTAAAGCGAATGTCTAATTTACCACTGTCACAACAGGGGAATAAATGCCTCTGTGAAGCTCCAGAGTAAAATCCTGTTCACAATTTCAATATAAACATAGAGAATGCTGTTACTCTCGGTTTGATTTACCCTATTTCTTTTTTTTTGAGATAAGGTAGAATTGCATTCCGGTATTCCCATGTAGAGAGAGTAAGACAATGAGCTTATTTTTTTTTAACAGATAAAACTGAGAGCCATAATCAATCCCAGCCAGCTAATTAACAGAATTTTCAACTTGATTGGCTGAGGGGAACCAACATCTAGACAATGAGGTTACTGGTAGCAATTTCTAAATAGGTCCATTGTGAGATGGAAGCTGTAGTCTGTACAAAAAGAAAAAAGATTTTGTATGGAATTAATCAGAAATATTTTCTGTACAGCAGTGAATTTAGTATTTCAATGATGACTAAATAATGTCTTGGATAGTTTATTAACAACCAGCAATATGTTTATTAACAACCAGTAACATATACAGTAAAATACAGTAAAAGCTCAAAGTTTCTGTAAGCTGTCCTTCAGTATTCTCAAGCATGTAAGAAAGAAATGCTTGCTATTTGTTTATTAAGAGCAAGTGGGCACTGCAAAGTACCTCACTGTAATAATTCATCTTCTTACGAAGCAATCTTTTCTTTGGTTTATTATCTCACTGGTCAAAAGAGGAAGACTAAAGTTAAGAATCCACAGGTTAAATGGCATGATGCTTGCGCTATCAGTCTAGTTATATTACCTTAATACATTTAGAAAGTTTTGTTCAACTCACTACGCAGAAGAATCTAATGATATTTGCGATACCATGCTGTATCTAGGATGCCAGTATAGCAGTGGTAACACAGAATCTGTGGGAGACAAGTAAAAACAAGATCATGGCTTGGCTTCTTGAACGAAGATCTGGGAAGGGCTTTTCCCACGCTCACTGCAAGCGATGAGTGCACCCTTCGGGGCTGCGCGGTGGATTTTTTAGGTGAGGCGCAGCGTGCGCAGAACTGGCTCCACCCTTTACACCTGAGGTTCATCTGCCAGGGCCTAGTGAGCTTGGACGGTGACAGCAAAGTCCTCAGGTCGTAGGTTTGGTTACAGTATCCTTCTCTTAGATGATGGATGCCTTACAGGGCTAAACGAGCTCCATCTGCCTGGGTTTGGAGTCAGAGTTGTCCTTCTCCTAGGATGGTGCCCGAAGGCTAGTGAGCCCATCCTGCCCGTGGATACACTTGTCTGACCCTTCAGTTGAGACCTGTCTGGCTTGGGAGACCCCACCGGAGGCACATGCCACCACCAGCACAGCTCTCAACCTCACAAGGGCACGCAAGCTCCTTCCCCACGGCAAGGGGCTGCCCGTGAAAGAGAAAAACAAGATCACACAGGATATAATAGGTCACTTGAGATATTACTAAAAGCCTGTATAGAAGGACTAACTGAGTAGTAGGCAACTGTTTTAAGGACATCTGATAGCTCCCTAGATTACATTATCTGTTTAAACTACATCTTCATTGACACACAACTTAGATGCTTGGCTCATCTGTTGATATCTTCCTACCCATGCCTAAATTAAGGTGTCTGTTCTCAAGTTGCATCCTATCCCTATGGTGGAGACATCTGAAGAAGTGATTCCTTAGCCTAAACCTCTGCACCTAGTAATGGTAGCAAAGTCTTCAGGACGGGACTCACAAATATAAAACAGGATTGAACAGGGCACCTGCACCTTTGTGGTGTACAGCTGGTCTAGAGCCCATACTCACTGCAAGGAGTAAGTACGAGACTGGGGAATGAGAAGAAAAGCATCATATGATTTAGACATTTGGAATTCTTATTTATTTGTGTTATAAATATGCACTACAAGTGGGTTTGATCAAGACTCATTCTCATTAGTGTTTTGTTGGAAAAATAAAATCTTGCGTTGAAAATGTATGCTTTTTCCTATGATATTTCCAGTTTTAATAAAACCTTCAAATTTTCTGATTTTTGATTTTTAGAAAAAATTTAGTTTATTATTTTATTGACACTTTTTCTTTTCTTGACAAAAAAGGTTTTATCAATGAGTTTCTCAGGAAGTAGAAGTTATAAGCTCAAGAAAGACCATAAAACAGAGCATATAAATTGTATTACATGAACTTTCAGAACTAAAGATCTGAGATGCTAGATTTTCCTGATCAAGTTGTCAGAGTGAAGTCAAGGGAGACTTCTGTGAGCCTTAGGCCTGTTTCGAAACACAAGAGCGTATTTTTATTGTTTAGCTGAAAAATAGGAAAACTCCATGAAAATAATTCTCTGAAATGCATTCTGAAAAAACACAGGACTCAAATTTAGTGTTTGAGTTAGAAAGAGATGGAGACAAGAATGCAAAATACTACGTTATAGCTGTTAGTTAAAATAAGATTATATTCAACAATATATTCATAACAGTTTAAACAATTGAAGGATTGCGCGCATGAATTTGTACTATACATTATATTTGCAGTTAATTAGGTCTATATTTGTGTAACTAGTTAACTGAGAAATAACTGAGCAACTGGTCTCTTTGCAGCCTCAGTGTTCCAAAATCATGAAAATATAGTATAAAATAAAAACCCTAAACAATGAGGGAACAATGATACTTTCTGCTGTTTATTAAATTTGAAAATCAGTTCATGCAAAGACTAAGAGTTAGTGAATGAAATTTTATAAATATCACAATAGTGAAACATCTCTGCAAATAACTCAAAAAAGGCATTTTTTTTAATGCATTCCGCTAAGCCATGACATTCGTCACTGTCAGTGTAAAAGCTGGGGATTAAGACCGCGTAAGAAAGGCAGGTCTATTTCTTAATATTGTGTGTCAGATGTGCCCTGTTTCTCAGCTAGAGCCAGTGCACATGTTGGCTCCGGTAGATGTAGATGGTCACAGTAAGCAGAGAAGGAAGAAGGAGAGGGTATTTGTAATCAAAATACTTCCTAGGTGAATAAACTTTGCTGCTTCAAGTAAGCAGGAA
>NW_010422685.1:26746-28568 GCF_000710305.1 Buceros rhinoceros silvestris | reverse complement strand
GGAATGTCTGTTCCATGAGTGTTATATTCTAAACAATGTGAGCTAATTCTTCATCCTTCGTCCAAACTTACAAGAATTAAGTCCATTATAGCATAAAAACACAATAAGCATTGCCTCTGCTATGATTTATTTTTAAACTACAGTGAGTTGAAGGCTGTAGTGCATGAAGCAGACAAGCAGCGTTGCTGAGGGAAGTGCGCACATGCAAGTGCAATCTGCAGTAGTGTGCTCTGTAGTCTGAAATGAGACTGGGACTGACATGGCCTGGAGGTACCTTAAGAATATGACGTGTTATGGTAGAAAGGGCATTACAGTGTGGCACATTCTTGGTAGTGACTTTGCTTCTACTGTTTTGGTGCTCATGCTCTATTTGTGCATTTTTTACTGAAGTCAATAACCTATTTCCAAGAATCAAAAATTAAAAGGCAAACATCAAGACACGGGGAAATTAATATAGACGAAGAGAGATAATTTATAAATTATTAAAGCTGTAGGCAATCCAGGAGACTCCTGGAATACACTGAAGATAACTTCTAAAGCCAGGTAATAGACAGCCCCACCAGAGGGGGTATGATAATGGACTAATAATCACCAGTGCAAGTAAGCTAGTCACTAACGTCAAGATTGGAGGAGTGCCTGGCCTGCAGTGATCATGCACTGGTGGAGTTCGCAGTCCTGAGAGATATGGGTCAGATGAAGGGTAATCAGGACCCTGAATTTTAGGAAGGCAAAATTCCAGCTCTTCAAGGAGTTAGTCAGTAGGACCCTCTGGGAAATGGCTGTCAGGGACAAGGAGGCAGAACAAAGGTGGCAGATCTTTAAGGACACTTTCTACAGAGCACAAGAGCTCTTGATTCCCAGGTGTAAGAAATCAGGCAAGGAAAGGAAAAGACCAGCATGGCTGAATCGAGATTTGCTGGTCCCACTAAAAGGCAAGAAGGAAATGCACAGGCAGTGGAAGCAGGGACAGGTATCCTGAGAAAAGTATGGGGACAGTGCCCAGTTGTGTAGGGATGAGATCAGGAAGGCCAAGGCACGGCCGGAGCTGGGCTTGGCAAGTGATGCAAAGAATAGTAATAAGGGCTTCTATAGGTATGTCTACCAGAAAAGGAAGGTTAAAGAAAGCGTACGCACCCACCGACGTGCAATATTGGCAAGCTGGTAACAGCACATTTGGAGAAGGTTGAGGTACTCAGGAATTTTTTTCCCTCAGTCTTCACCAATAAGCTCTCTTCTCACACCTCCCAAGTTGATGGACTGCAAGACAGGGACCACAGAGCCAAAGTCCTTCCCACTGTTAGAGAAGATCAGATACGTGAGCACGAGGAACCCGAACGTACGTATAAGTCTACGGGATCTGATGAGATGCATCCCAGAGTCCTGAGGGAATTGGCTGGTGTAGTTTCCAAGCCACACTCCATGATATTTGGAAAGCCCTGCTGTCACGTGAAGTCCCTGGTGACTGGAAAAAGGGAAAAGTTGTGCTCATTTTTAAAAAGGGTAGAAAAGGGACCCCTGGGAACCCGGCATGGTTTCACCAAGGGCAATTCTTACCTGACCAGCCTATTGACCTTGTCTTATAGTGTGACTACATTAGTGGGTAAGGGAAGAGCCACAGACCATCCATGTGAACTTCTGAAATGCCTCTGACACAGGAATTGTTTGGATGGTCACATCCAGAGGGCAGTGATCAATGGCTTGAAGTCCAGATGGAGATTGGTGACAAGTGGTATACCTCAGGGGTCCATACCAGGACAAGGGCTGTTTAATAATCTTCATCAATGACATAGACAGTGGGATCGACTGCACCATCAGCAGGGTT
>NW_010422685.1:16011-26255 GCF_000710305.1 Buceros rhinoceros silvestris | reverse complement strand
CCCCTCCTGTGTGAAGACAGGCTGAGAGTGTTGGGGTTGTCCAGCCTGGAGAACAGAAGGTTCCGAAGAGACCTTATTGTGGCCTTGCAGTACTTAAAGGAAGTCTGCAAGAGAGATGGGGACAATCTTTTTTGCAAGTCCTTTTACAACAGGACAAAGGGTAATGGTTTCAAACTAAAAGAGGTGATTTAGATGAGATACAAGGAAGCAATTTTTTACAATGAGGATGGTGAAACATTTGAACAGGTTGCCCAGAGAAGTAGTAGATGTTCCATCCCTGGAAGCATTCAAAGGTAGGTTAGATGGGGCTCTGGGCTACCTGCTCTTCTTGAAGATATCCCTGCTCACTGCAAGAAGGGGTTGGAATAGATGACCTTAGAAGGTCCCTTCCAACCCAAAGTGTTCTATGATTCTGTTATTATTGTATGACACTCCGCAAAGAACTGAATGATCTCCTCTTCCTTCTTCTTCCCAGGTTATGCCAGTTCGATCCCAGTAGGAAAAAAGAAAAATCTTTCTTAACCCTAATACACGGTCAGTCACACCTCCAGTATCTCCAAGTCATGGTCCTATGATGTGGTGGGGGATCACAACCTAGGAATACGCTGTGCCTTTCTTCGTCCTCCTGAATAGTGAAATGACTATGAAATGGAAGCCAAAAACTCACAGCTACCATATTGCTTTGACTGATCAGTGCAAATCTGACATCTTGAGGAGGAACGAGAAGTTCTATTATAAGATATCTTCTTTTTCTTGAGCTCCTTCCTAGTCTGTCCTTTGCAATCCACACCACTGGTCAAAGTCGTGTTACTTGTAATGAAGCATTGCTTCCATTTTGCAGAAAGACACCAGGGTTGGTAAACATTAGTCAAACATCCCGAACACCATATTTTTCTGTGTGGCTAATCTATTTTAGTCAGATATTTGAAACTCAGGTTAATAGGGCCATTCACATCTGCAGATTTAGTCCTTAAACATATCTGTAACTGGTGAATGGAAAGCTGCAAAATCGTCTGGTTGCACAAAGTCAAACCTTCAATGGACCAGTTGTTTTAGTCCACAACTACACTACTGTAGCTGTGCTGAAATCAGTGGAATTTTTACCTGCACAGAAAGAAGAAATTCAGTTATAAAACAGATGAAGGTATTTATCCAGGATATTTGCACCTCTTTTATAGCTGTTGGGCTTTTGTTGCTCAGTTAAGCCAAAAATGGGAAATAAGGATGAAACTGAATTTGCGAAAGACACCATTATTCTGTAATCCTCATCTTCATTAAAATTCAATTTATTTCCAGATCATGAGGGAAAAATGTATTTTTGTATGTTTTGTCTGAACAGGACTCTGTGCAGGACTGAGAGGAATGAGTCAAGGAAGTTCACCATTCACTTAAGCTTTCCTTAATCAGAACTTACTTCAAAACAGAAAATTAGCAAAATAGATTTGTCCAACTGTGTTCATAGCTCCTATTGTTCAGTACATAATTTTAACTTCTGAGATGCTTATAGTCACAGAATATTCAGGTAGAATGGATTTATAGTAGGCTGTTTTTTTAATGAATCCTTCTGGATTGCTGGAGAATCAATTTCTCTAATGGGGTGTCTTGCTGTGCCAAAAGCAACTCCAAAACAGTGATTTTAGAGCCTTTGTATTTCTTGTTCTGTTGTCGAAGTACCTTATATTTATAAAGCTTTTCATTGACATAATGAGAAACAAGATATCCTTGCTCTTCTCTAGCTGATTACTTCTCTTATTCTGTTAAAAAAAGGAAGAATTGAAATAGAGATTTGTGCATTTAATTCCTAAGTCATTTATGTTCATATACTGTACTTATTTTCTGCAGCTTTTTGTTTTTCTGTCCTTTAGAACACAATTGGATAATCACTGTAAACTTCTGACAACTTTTGACTTGTTTTCTACTAAGATTCAAGTGTTATGCAGCAGCTACTAAAAATTACCAAAAAAAGAAAGATACTGGCTTTGAGAAAGGCATTTTGCTCCTTTAGAGTGACACCACTTAGTGAAAAGGTCTGACAAAAAAATATGGAGCTCTTGACGTTCTCTTTATCGTTCTAGTAGTGTGGTTTTTTCAATGCCAGAATTTTGGCCATGGAAAGTTCCCCTCTGTATGTAAATCTTATACTGCATATGCTAGGATCTTTCAACTCCTCAGTGCATTTCTTTGGAATAAACTTGAATATTATCCTATTTACAGAAAGGTCTTTTATAAACATATATATAAACATATACATAAACATATTTTCCTTCACTTTTGTTTACAAAGAAAATTGCACAGTGTGCCATTGGTGATGTACACCTGTTGACTAATATTTAATAATTAGCATCTGTGTTGAGCAGAAATTTATTTTAGAGCCCAAACAAATTTAGTCTCTTTGCACAAAGTACATTTTACTAGCTAGCAGAGGTAGTAAAGTGGTAAAAGATGAACTATGGATGTATCAAGTGTCATTCCTCATTAGTCATTGTTCATTATCTGAAAGCTACGAGTTTTAAGGCTTTTCTGATGTGGACACATAAAACAATAAATTATGTCATAATAATATTTTATTGTTTTTATCCTGACCTAACAAAAAGCAATCACTAGTTGTGGTTCTGAAGACTGTAGAGAACTTTTTAAGAGGGTGGAGGCTGATTTATGACCAGTTGCAATTCTTGTAAATACGCTTATCACTTTTCACTTGAATTCTGTCCACTAGTCTACTTCCAGTGGAAACAGATTATAACAAGCTAGTATGATGCATTTTTTCCCTGCTTCTATTTCTTTTCCTTTTCTTTTTCCTTTTCAATATTTACTGTTGTTTCCGGACATAATATTTCTTCCCATGTATCTCACAACTCTGAATTGCTGAGTTAGCCATATTTTAGCTGATAAATTTAAGAATTGGTAAATTTGCAAAGCATCTACTTGGAAAGATGCAACTAGCAATCACATTAAAGATCTGAGAACTGTTCCCATCACCATGGGACTTTTTTTTCCCCTGTTATTGGTGTGATTTAGGTTCATGTGACAAGTTTTTCATAGTGAGGGGACTGCACAGGGGGCTTCTGTGAGGAAATATCAGGAGCTGCCCTCATGTTGGACAAAGCCATTTTCAGCTGGCTTCAAAACCAAACCTGCTGATGCCCAATGCTGAGCCCATCAGGAATTCTGATGATGTCTCTGTGATAAACTATTTAAGAAATGATAAAAAATGCTCTGCAGCAACTGGGAGAGAGAAGTGAAAATATGTGAGAGAAATAGCCCTACAGAAACTCAGGATAGTGAAGAAGAAGGGGAAGGAGGTGCTCCAGGTGCTGGAGGAGAGAGTCATCTGCAGTCTTAGAGAAGACCATAGCGGAGCAGATATCCACACTACAGGCTGTGGAGGACAACAGAGCAGGTGAATGTGCTCTTCAGCCCATGGAGAGTCCGTGCCAGAGATGGCTCCTGGTCAGCACTGCGGCCCGTGGAGAGAAGTCCACTCAGAATACTGTTTTCCAGCAGCAAATGTAACCTCGTGGAGGACCCACACTGGAGCAGTTCACTCCTGAAGGGCTGTACCGAGAGGAAAGGATTCACACTGGAGCAGTCCTTGAAGAACTGCAACCCATGAGAAGGACCCACATTAGAGCAGTTCATGTAGGACTGTCTCCCATGGGAGGGACCCCATGCTGGAGTAGGGTAAGAGTGTGAGCAGGAAGGAGCATGAGAAACAAGGTGTTCCAGGAACAGATTGCAATGCCCATTCCCTGTCTCCCCCGAGCCACTTGGTGTGGAGATGGTAGAACAGTCAGGAATGAAGTTGAACCTGGAAGGAAGGGAGCAGGGGGGAAGGAAACGTATTTTTAGTTTTGTTATTTTTTCTCACTAGCCTAGTCTATTTTTAATTGCCAAAACCTAAATTAATTTCCCCAGATATAATTTGTTTTGCATGATACAGTAATTGAGTGCTCTCCCTGTCCTTATCTTGACTCACAAGCTTTTCATCTTATTTTGTTACCCTGACCTGCTGAGGAGGGGGAGTGAGAGAGTGGCTTGGTGAGTACCTAGCGGCCACCCAGTGTCAGCCCATAACATCATAGCATATATATAGTAGTATAGCATAGTATATATAGTACATATGGGATGGCATCAGGGAAACATAGTTTGACATTGTAGATATGGCTGGAGTGGAGAGGTTCACATTGTTTTTTTACTATAACTATTTCTTTGTTCTAAGCAATTGTGAGATTAGGGAGATTCAAATTTTTTATATGAACAAATTAAGGCTTGCCCTGTACTTTCATTAGCTTTCCAAACTTCATTTAGACAGATGAAAATCACTATTTTTCCTAGTTTTTCTATAAGTAGTAAGTTCATTGTGTGCTAACTTAGAAAGGGTGACAGCTTTATTAAATATGTCTATCCTTCTGCCCTGTCTTCCTCCTTTCATTCTCTGTCAAGTTCATGAACTATAAATTGTTTCACTTGATCGCATTGCAATAGGGTCTTTTCACAGACTATGGGAGGCAGTTCAAGGGCACTTCCCCTGTAGTTCCTTGATGGGTTTATGAGATTTGGGCAAATGCACTCAGAGTGAAGGATAACTGACAGGGCTTTTCTTGGGTGCTTCAGAGGCTTTGGAGTAGCTGGTGGGACAAGACAAATATTATGTGCAGTAAGGAAGGCCCTGGGGGCCTCTGGAGCTTTAGGGCCCTGCAGTGTTAAGGCAACCCAGCCTGGTGTACTTCAGATGTGGATCTTTCAGAAGCAGTTCCGTAGCAGTGAAGTTGCCTGTGAGTATATCCAATACATGTGACTTCTTTCTAAGTGCGATAGAGGGGCAAGCTTCACCGTATGATAGATTGATATGGTTTTCTAATGACTACAAATCGTAATTTGTGCAATAGAATGGTGTGTTGCATTATTTAGATTTCAGGACAACTCACCAAGTACAGTCTATAGGAAAGCCCAGATGATAAAGCTTATGAATGAGTGCCTGCATTTTCAGTGAGCAGCATGGCAAAAGCTTAAGATCATGAAAACCAACTCCATACTCCTAAGTGCATTTAGAGCTGTTAAATGTTTAAAACAGCAAATGGCTAACTAAATTAAGAATAGAAATGTGACATCATCCAGATAAGGCTTACAGAGTGAAAACACTAGAATTAAGTGTTGGGCAAGACAGACCCTAAATTCAGTGAAGTTAATATAATTCTATTTCGTGTACAAAGAGTAGAATACTCAAAGCAAATACTACTTGCACTCTGTGAAGCATAGTGTTATCATCTCTCTTTGAGGGATAAGAGTCTTGAAAGCCTACTCTGAATTTTACAGCTTACATCCATTTTCAAATTAGAAATGTTTAAGTGCAATCTCTTTCGAGTCAGGGACAATATGATGCTCAGTGTGTTAATGTATTAATACAACATTCAGTGCCAGTAGTACATCAGAAGTACAAAATAATACCCTGCAGAACTTCATATGCTTATGCATCCAGGCAACCTTAACAATGCAGACAGCACTCTTTAGAAATGTAGCCCAGAAAATCAGTGTGTACTTGAGTGGACATCAAGAAGTTAAATTATATCTGCACACTGGTTTTTCCCAGGTCAGTTATCAAAAAGTACACTTAATCTTGAAAATTATATCTGTTTTATAAAAAACAGTTGTCAGAAGCATCACAGGAATCATATAGCTTTAACATGCACATTTGAAATGGAAAATTGTGTCTCCAAGACATGGGGGAAGGGCCAACGTATTTTGAAAAATTCTCAAAAAATGGTTACTATTTTTAATTTGAAGAAGCATTCGAAGTTTAAAATACTTTCAGCTAATGGAAAAGTTTGAGCTCCGCAGAGCTTGTGGGTTGCTATTCCCTGTGACATGTACATTCCTGATGTTCCATAAGACATCTCCTTCTGCCAGAGAGCTTAGTCTCCTTCCATGGGAGAGGTAAAGGCTAGCATTCCTCCTTAGTGCTAACAAGCAGAAATAAAAGGTGACTGACTGAAGCTGTTGTGCTTATTAATTCAGTCTTAAAATGTGGGCTTTTATGAGGACACAGTTGTTTCCTGCAGAAAAAATAAAATCTCTTCAGTGAAGGGTAATGATTATTTCTCTTTCACTTCAGAGAAAGACTTTCATAACTCAAAAGCTCACAAAAAGCAGTAATAATCGCCCTTTACAGATGAGATACCCTGTAGATAGATACAAAATGCCCAGTTGTCACCTCTCTGATACTTCAGTTGAGGAGTTGACAAACAAAGAGAAAGTCTAAGATTTCTCTTCTGTGTAGACATACCCTGTAGCCTTTAAAGTGCAGATCTACATGCAGTTTCAGAAGGAGATGTCTCTGTTTCAGGGAAAGGTGAGACATGGTCTCTGCGGAATCTCCTGTGGACCAACAGAGCTTCCTGAAAAGTCTGGCTGAAGATCCTTCTTCACTGTGCAAGGTGCCTCCCTGTGATTTCTGTGGCAAGCAGTCATGCCACATGGGTGACAGAGTGTCTCAGAGTTAAGGACACCTCCTCCCTGTGTCAGGATAAAACAATTTCTGTAAAAAAAAGGTTAGCCTGACATAAAATTTCAAATTCTTTTGACAACCGGCACAGGCAGTGGGTGTACCTAAAAGGAGGTGACACCAACAGTGTTTTAAAGCAACTTCACAGATTCTTTGAATTATCCACAACAGCCAATATGCTAACCTGGGGGATTGCATGTGGTAACGCTCTGGCATTCTCTAGACGAACAGGAGGTAACATATTAAATGGACGTATAAACTTTCTAGCTGCTGGAAAGACTCTTCTGCTCTGCATGGAGGTGAATTGGAGCCTTACTTTTCCTGAATTTAAATAAATAAATAGAAATACATTTCTCATAAATTCATTGTATGGAAGTTTTCAAACTGTGCAATTGTAAGTTTCTGTGACAATACAATTTATCAACAATGTAACTAGTTTTCTCTTTTTCTGTTAATTACAAAGTACTTTCAATCCTGAACTTGGATTAAGCACAGGATGAGGATAAATACGTACGAGTCTTTAACCTCCGAAATCTCTGACTGTGTTTTTCTTTCACCTTAAGTCAAAGCATTTAACACTGGGGAATACTTTTTAACTGTTTGACCAACACAGAAACATACATCTTTCCTCTGGAAATGAATTTGTGATGATTAGTCGGTGTTTGTAGGGCACTTTGGATATTTTCAGCACCAAGTACAAATTACGCACTATTATGTCTTTGTGTATTCTTATATGAGTTTCTCCCCCTTTCTAAGTCTTTGACGGAAGTAAATAAGATCAAAGCCTCTTTTAAGGAAAGTCTTTAGGAAAGACTTTAGGTTGTGGGACTGCATGTTTTTAACAGCTAAATAACTCATCCCCTTAATTCTCTCTCTTCACAGCCACTGCTATCCCACTCCTTTCTCCAGGATGGTATGGGACAAATGTAACTAAGATGCAAGAGATGACATGACACAATATGATGAGTTGTTCTGCATGTTGTTTGAATTGCTTCACTTTCTAACAGAAAAAAATTTATTGAATAGAAGTTAATTCTATTTTAAGTTATAGAACTGGTTATTTTTCACTATTTCTTAACTAGTCTGTGGCAGCATTACATAAGACATGAAATTGTAAATGACTATTGATATGCCACAATATGTTTAAGAATTTAAATTGTCTATTTATAAAAAACAAAGAGATAAACATACCTGCTACTTACTTTGAAATAATTGATCTTATTTTCTTCATACAAATAATATGTTTGAACTTTAAAATTTGTCAGAAATGAGAAGAAAATAACCAGGAAAAAATATAGCTGTCTTCAATTTTCTTATTTTAACTTCCAATCATTTTCCTATGTCAATAAGAATAGCCTAAATGAATTTTCCTTCTCTCACACCAAAGCCAAGAGTATTTGTGGCTGTGATGATTTTGTTCCTTCCAGTAACAAACTACTCTGCAGAAGGAAGAAGCCTCTGGTTATATTATTGCAAAGCTAAATAAGCTGCCTTCTATGCAAGATATAAAGTTTTCATGAATATAGCTCCATCTTTTACAATATGTATAAATTGAGACCCGAGGAGATTTTGTAAAACAAGCAGCAAGCCAATGGCTCTTGAGGAAGGGTAGTTACTAGAGCAAGCTATTAAATATTACTCTATACTATCAACTTAGCATATAGCTTGCACAGCTCCTGATAATTTTTTTTTTTTTTTTACTTATAACCTAGAGGTTATTTATATGGAAATCTTGTAGTATGTTCTGGAATCTTGAAAAATGTGTAAGTTCACAACAGCTACCCACAGCTAAGGTAGGGCATGGTTGTGATCCTGGAACCCAAACTAAGAAATCTTGTCTTAGTGGGAATTTAAGATTTTAGGCTTTTTAAGTTATGAGAAGATCAGAAAATGGAGGGAGAGAATGTACACCTCTTTGAAATAAAAATAATATCCCTTTATTATTTTGGAAGTTAGGTTCCTCAGTGCCCATAAGATATTTGAATAGACTGCAACTTTATGTTTTAAAAGGCTTCCTCATTCTCAGCTAAAATATAGTCTTAAAAAGTAGCTCAGATATTCACATCTTGTCCAAGTTGCGGACACAGAAGAACTGACGAGGCCTTAGCGTTGAAGGTACTATGAACACCACTCTATGGGTTTTCCTCACCGAAACAGGACCGTTAACTGATTTGAGGAATAATTAGGTCTAACTGTGCTGCCATGACTCTCATGTTCTCAGTACCACGTGCGCTGGCACAGTTCAAGAGCTCTAAGAAGTTTAATAGTCATGTTATGTTTGTTCTTATATCATATAGGCACCAGCTAAATGATGAAGACAAATGTGTATCAAATCTTGATCTTCAGTGAGCTATAATTTAGTTAAGAAGTGCAGCAGGACAGGAGGTAGAAACTGCCACTTCTGATAGAGCCATGATAATAGATCCCATTGTTATATTGCACTAATTGTTCTAGCCCCTGTTTTTCTTACATCTAACCCATGAGTTTTCCTTTTGGAAATAGCTCTTCCTCTGCTTGTCCTACATCTGCTTGTATATACAGTGTGGACAGTTCCTTCCTTTGTTTTGCCAGTTGTTTTTGGCCTCAGTCAGAGACAGCTTTTAAGTTAAATGGCCATCTGGCAACTTCACTCCCCTTCAAACTTCTCTGAAAGGAAACTCATTTAGCAGGTGCACACTAAGCCATTGGCAAGTTATTGACAAATGAAAAAAAGAGGTCAGCCTAGACTGACATGAGCACCCTTCTGAGCAAGAGCATTACATGCTTTATAAAACAGAAAATTGACAGTCAGAGGACACAGTCTCAGAAACCAGACACATATTTTTAGATGTGCTGTTTAAATTTTTTTTAAACTACAGAGATTAGTATGTCAGAAATAGAAACCAAAGACAAAGATGTACGAGTACTGGGTTTTCCATTTATACTTTTGTACTCTGCTACATAAAGCATTAGTCTGGGGAAAAAAAAAAAAAAGAAATGGGCAATAATGTAAATGAGACATCTTCAATTACACTGCATTTCCAAGTTAATCACTTCCAGGGATGTAAATTACCTATAAGACAGAATGTGCCCAGTTATTTGTGAAAGACAAGTAGGAGCAGGCTAACTGACTTTGGTAGATAAAACTTTTTTTAGAATTATTAAGGTAGGGATAAGATAAAATTTAGAATAATAGGGTTTTTTCATATAACAGCTAGTATAAGAAAGAATACCTTTAATGATGCAGATGATGACAGAACGTACAGTTTTGGGTGAAATGACTATGTCATTATGCACACTGTTTTCAGTGCATGAGTCAAACATTGTGCTGTTCATAAAAGATCATACTGTTCAGAAAAGCAAAGCGTGTAAAATATTACACACTGGATTACACAAAAATTAATTTAGTGAAAAATTGTTGGTAGACGTATCATGTTAATAAGATCATGTTATAGGGAAAGGTGTGACAGCGTCTAAATTCTGTGAATGAATTCACAGAGCGAAATGTTAAAATTTAAATGTGCACATTTGGCTACATAAGATTCTAAGGGTTTAATGTAAATGCAGGTACATAAATGGTATGTGGAAACAGCAACTGTAGGTGAAATGATCAAATATTTTGGGATGGCTTTAGATAAATTATGTTGGAGTATTAATTTCTTAGCTTGATTCTTTTTAAAGATTTACTAAAGCTGGTGAAGAAACGGAAAGGAAAGGGAAAGGGAAAGGGAAAGGGAAAGGGAAAGGGAAAGGGAAAGGGAAA
>NW_010422685.1:8070-15599 GCF_000710305.1 Buceros rhinoceros silvestris | reverse complement strand
GGAAGGGAAGGGAAGGGAAGGGAAGGGAAGGGAAGGGAAGGGAAGGGAAGGGGAAGGGAAGATTTTTGAAACAAAATACCCACAATCTCAAATCTTCTGTACTGGTTCAATTTGTGGTCATGCTACTACTAAAATTCTGTCCTATGAATAATATCATGACCTGGAAAAATAATCGTTTCTATTTGCTCTAAAGGAATAAATTCCTCGAGGAAAAAAATGTATACTAAGCCTAATTCTGCTAGAAAAACAAATTTTCTCCTAGTACTTACTTTCTCTGCAGCTTAGTTGGTTTTGCTTCATTACTGTTTGTCTTGGTTCGTAGCAATCTTTCTGAAGAGAAAAAGACTACATTGTGTGAGACGGGATACAAACAGAAGGCACTAAACCTCAACTAGACCTAGACCTGTGTTTACAACTGAACTTCAGGTCAATCAAACATACAGAAAAGATTTTGTCACATCATTTTTACAGTGTTAACTGCCCAAACACTTGAATAGATATATTTTTCTTCTTAACCCCTCAAGAACATTTTGATAATGTGAAGGGAGTGGCCAGTTGAGGAAAATGATAGCTCTTTAACTGTAGCATTTCCAAGTATGATTTAGTATGCTCGATGCTGGAAAATGAATCCAAACAGCTAATTATATTGTATTTTTCTAATGAGTAAAGTTTATATTGATTGCATAGTATCTCTAAAAATGTTTGAGCTAAGACAAATCTGAATATTTTTTCTTACCAAAATCAGTGATTATTTAATATGTACTAGTATATGTACTAGTCCATGTATGAAAAATGCAGCTTTGGGAAACTTAAAGATCATGTTTGGTCTAAAAGCAAAAATGAAATTAATTTATAAATCATTATATCACTCAGTTCAATAGTTGATCGAACAGTGTGACTTATTTCTTCATGTTTGATCATCAAGGGCAATTACAACTATATCCCTAACAAAACTCAAAAAGCAGGTAAGTGAGGGAAATAGGAAGCTCATTCAGAACTGAAGAGAATACTTAGAAACATGGGGGATTACTCTAAACACTTAAACCCAAGCTCTGCTGTTTGGACTGCACCTTAAATTCTAGGGAGAGAGATTTAGCTCAGTTCAAGGAGCATGCACTTGTAGTTTCAATTAAAATATCATTTGTTATTAGCTTTCCATGCCGGTTTTTATTTTCAATTTTCTAAGCAATATTTTATGTCTATTTTTTGCTTCTGAGGAATCTTTTCTTAGTTTAACCTTAAGCCTTCTCTGTTGGGAGGGACAGGGTGAATCAGAATGAGACTGATGAACCCATGTTGTGTTGTCTGCATGAAAGTAGCAAATCCAAGCAAAGTAATGCATGCTGGCATCCTGGATTGACTTGCACATATGCCTAGGGAATTAAAGGAGCGGAAAAATATTTCTGGCTAAGCTGCAAAGAAGTATCTTGGGAGCTTAAATTGCCCCTGCTCTGCTGACTTCTGGGAATGCGTTTCTTGATTGTTTCTTTCCAAGGAGCAGGTGACTGAGAGATAATTCTGGATCTGGATGTACCTCAGATGATTTGTTCTTTCTTCTCTTTCTTCTTGTCCACTTCTGCTTCAATTCTGTTTCACTTGCTGAACTCATCTTACCTATTCCTTCACTCAGTGAAAGATTAATGCTTGCTATGGGGAATGTTTATATTGGTGGTGTTGAAAAATGTATTATATACTTGGCACATATAGCGCAAAAGCTATTTCATGAAGCCTGATGACAGAAGCTGCTTTTTGTATCCATGGCCCGTTGTATTAACAGAAGCGATGGACAGAGGTAATTTTGAGGCATTTGCACATCAACACGCGGCAGTGTGTAATAACAGTATTCTTGTAGTTTCCAGTCCTTTACATCTACTTCCATATGTCCTCCTGGTTTGACATTATGTTACAACACAGTTCTCCAGAAAATGAAATGTTAGGACTTTCACTGTTCCTTTTTTGGGAAAGCATTGATTTGTGTGAGGGACAGCAATCAGGGAGACTGTGACCTGCTATTCGTTAGGCTTTATAAATTGGTCAACAGAGAAAAATCTGAGTGTACAGAGATGGTCTTTACAAGGAGTTGTTGCACGCAGTTATGACAGTGTCTAAATACCATCACATCGTATTATTTCTCCATAGCAACTCCATTTACAGCTCATTAAAATTCTACTTCAATGACATGTTCTTAATATATTCAGCTTTTTAAAAAGACTAGGATAACTTGCATGTGTTCTAGAAAGGCATACCTAAGGCAGTTATGAACTACTCCCTCAATTTGGATTTAACATTAATACAATTCCTCAGTAATACAGTTGTTTATACGAACACAAAAGGATATCAGACATGCAAATACATATCAAGCATTTATAATAGACTTAAATGTCTATTAATGTTTCAATTTTTATGGGTAATTAACATAGCTATTAAGAACATGTATTTTATTGTAAACTGATAAAGAATAGTGTCTTTATTGAAAAAAAAATACTTTGCTTTAAATACATTCATAGCGAGATCAATACAACTGAAACAGTTTGTTTATATGGGACCAGAAACTAAAGTTCTGTACTTTATACTTACCCATTTATTAATATTGTTTAACAAAATTTATTGCTCTCTTTTTGTAATTACAATTTTATTACTTTTTTAACTAAGAAAACAATAATCTTATAATCACTTATTGGAGACTTCTAGACTGTAATTATCCAAGATGTCTGTGTTATACAAAACTCTTCCTGGTAGGAAGATAATATATCAATATTCATGGATCTCAGGTCTTAAAAGCACATTGTGATTGACATTCAGGTTCCTGCTTCACTGGCTAGATTATTTCACACCATATTTTTGTCCATTCAGTTCTACTCTAGTCAAAATCTTGACAGTAATAGAAGATTTAAAATTAAAAAAAAAAAAGAAAAAGAAATCATTTGGGAAATTTTGTGGTGTTTTGAAAGGGTGAAGTATTTGGCTATAACTGTAGTTGTATCTTTTTCTCATAGAGATATTTTATGGATCATTATACGTGTAGGAGTCTGTATGAATTTGGTGCACAAACGTTTGGGCAAATAAAAAGCAACATGGAAAAACTATTGTTCATATAATAATACTAAAAAATAATGATGTTGAAATGGAAGGATAGTCTGGGACAGCCAAAATATCAGTGGCATTTATTACTGATCACTGTGAAAAATTAGTTTGCTTAGAAATGGTTTGTATGATACAGAAAAGGTTAACATAGGAGTCTTTGTGTCCAGAAATGAGGACTACGGTTGTGTTGAGCCAAACCAAACCATAGCTGAAAAGATCTGCATGACAAGATATTGTGGAGATTATCATTTAGGAAAAAAAAAAAAAAAAAAAAAAAAAAAAGAAAAATTTTGAGCCAAACCAAACCATAGCTGAAAAGATCTGCATGACAAGATATTGTGGAGATTATCATTTAGGAAAAAAAAAAAAAAAGAAAAAAAAAAGTAAAACTTGGAAAATAAGATAGCTCTGTTTTGGCCATATTAAGTGAATTCATAAACAGATATCTAGAACAAGGTATTTGTGGGGAGTCAGTAGGAACTACTGGAATTAAAGCTGTGGTGATGAGAAAAATCTGCAAGTCCCTAAAACTAAACCTTGGAACTATAAATATGAGTTCTCTCCATGAGAAGACTTGACAAGAAAACAGGAAAAACTTAAGCCTCTCAAAACAAGGAGCAGATTGTCAAAATATGTATAGACCAGAGAGATATGAGTGAATAATAATGGACAAAAGCCTAGGATAATCATAATGAACTCTGACTTTTAAAATGTTGTCAAAAGATAGCAATATTTTCTATTTCAGCATTTCTATGCTAGAGTTGTATAAACAGTCTAAGAGACTGAAGAGCCAAGAGAAAAAAACAAAATGTTCTTTCAACTTCACAGTTTAATTAAATCTTATGCACAAAACTACTTCGCAGGGAATTTAAAAAAAAGTGTAAATAGACTCACTTTCTCTGAGGAACATTGTCACAGGTTACATGCTCAAGGAAATCAGAGTACAGTGCAGATAAGACGTCATTTCGGTACTCTACAAACTTTTTTTTCCAGTACTCTAGAGACATATTGCAAAGAATATTGATGGCTTAGAGTTGTGCCTGCAGCAAACCCACATATAAAATATCACTTACTTATCTGAAACATGGGATGGGTGAATCTTAGTTTCATCATAAACTAAAGCAAGCAACCTATACCTGCAGTTCTACCGTATTCAGATTGTACATTACATGAACGCCACTAAATGTCCACTTTGAGGCTGAGCTGCTCAGGTGAAATCTCAGATACATTTTTATGGATTTAGTCTTTTGTTGATGCTCCAGCGCTGTAAAATTTAGCTCCAAGCTCTTACAGTCACATGTGTCTTTCTTTTTGATAGTAAGAATGAAGTATTATTAAGTTTTATGGTAGATTCCCATAATAGAATCCATAAAGTGAAAAATTCAGAAGCACTAGTGACTGTTCAAGCAATATTCTTAATTTTAAAATTACTTTGACACGTCTATCGAAGCACTTCATAATAGCAAAGTGACTACGACTCAGCTAAAGTAGAAGTAAAGAATGCTGGAAGAGAAGACAATTTAAATATTTGAGTAAAAATGTTATCTGTATTTTTTGCTGCAAAGATGTGACCTATTTTAACCCAAAGGCTTTGGAATGGAGCTTCTGACCTTGGTATGCCAGAGATAATATGGGGGTTTTTTATGCTGGTGTCATTTATGCATTTCAGTTTAAAGGAATAGTTCCAATTATTCCAATTCATAACAAAATTCATTTAACAGTAAATCCAGCCTTCATAAGAGCTTGGGCTATGCTTATCTTTATTCACTTACCTGATGTGTTAAAAATACTAAATATGCCCCTTCTCAAAGCCACTGCATTTCTTTATGTTTTCTGTGAATAGGATTCAGCTCATCCCATCTCATTCACTGAGGGGTCATGTGTGAGCTAAGCCTCCAAGGTTCTTTCATAGTTTATACAAATCTAGTTATTGTGGTCCTGAAGTTATTGAGTTCACTGTGAAGTAAACAGTGAATGGCAGATTGGTTGCACTGCTCTTTAGCCAGTTTTCCTGAGCAGAGCTGTGGTACAGAACAACAAGGACTCATTTAAAAGATGTCATGGTATTTAGTTCGATTAGCTTACAGTGAACGCTCAATCACTCCTTGACTGGGAACTCTGCTTTTGATTGTTTGTTCCTTACACACAGCACGCCAAACACTGTAGATACTGTGAATTTGCAGAATTCAGCAGTCTTTCATGGTTATTTGCTATGTTTGCCTCCTTTCCACTGTGCACCAGGGCTGGAGGTTTGAGACAAATTCTCTGAAGACAAAGATAAAATGCTGCAAGTCACTTGACTTTGAAATAGCCTTTAATTGCCCCAATTTCTGTCTTTGGTGAGTTTCCACTTGTTGTGAGAGAAATTGCTGAGGATCTAAAAATGCTTTTGGACTGATGAGCTGCTTTCCGTCTGTTACACAGAAAGATGTTAGTCATGGTGTTTTCTTAACCCCTGGATGTCCTTCTTGTTGTTATTACACTTTCTACAGTGAAACCTTGTTAGCAAGATAGCCCTTTATTTCAGTTCCTTGTGCAAAATTCCCCTGGAATGATCCACAAACAGATTTTCAACTGGATTCTCCAGTGTGATCTTTTTATAGTCTAGTGTAATGGTCAGAGCATCCACTGAGAAAGTGGGAGATCAAATTGTTTAATCTGCCTGAGGAAATTCATATTCCTTTTATTTTCTGGTGGATCAGCTAATCAGAATTCTACAGGGTTCGGGGGATGTTCAATATTAGAAGCCATCGATATTGTTCCAGTTGACACTTGACAGAGAAAAATACAAGAGTCATTCAGAGATAGAAAACACAAGGCTTGATAATCTTTTGTTGTCTGATTTATTACGTATTCACATGGAAAAGGGAATAAAGCTTTACTGGCTGATCCTGTTCATGTATCTCATTTGTGCAAACTACCAGAGAAAAGTGCGTAAGAAAGTAAGGAAGCAGGGACAAGCACTCGGAATGCTTGCATCTGGAAGTAGCTTCCTTAAGGGTAGAAAACTATACTATATCTTTCTCCTTGCCTACTGTTTTGTTCAGCTATTGATTCAGATATGTAATGGATTTTTATAAAAGTAGTACTTCACATTTCTTGACACTGGAGAAGTGTTGGGGTTTTTTCCCCTCTGCTGGTATTAAATTGTTTAGGTTAGACTGACTTTTATTTTCCTAAGCATCTAGAAGTCTTTAAAGGTAAAGATTACATGAAACACTTACTACTAGCTATTTTTAGAACTATTGACTTTGCTGTCACCTTCTGATAATGAGAGGATAACTATAAGTCCACCACATCTACATAGCCAGAAGTAATCAAGCAGGAAACGTAGTGTATCATGGTAATTCTGCAGCTCTGAGTGTGACAGGTTGAAGTTACTGCAGTAATCAGTACAAGAGTGTTTTCTCCTTAAATTACTTCCATCATGACTAGGTTTTCCTTTTATGCTCTTGAAGACTTATTTTGATGAAGAAACTGTTCTCATCTTAGGCAACACTGTGCTTTAGTTGGTGTTAATGAGTAAGGGAGTTATTGTTGTTAATTTGCTTACTTATACATGAGGCAGAATGTTGATCAGAATGAAGTTCAGATTAGCACAGAGCCTGTTGGTCCAAGCAAGTCCCTGCCTCTCAGTACTTATTTACCGGAGAGATATCCTGGGAAATAGAATCAGTTGAGGGGAAAAAAAGCTAACAAACAAGCAAACAAACAAACAGAAAAACCCACATTTTTTATTCAATACGACAACAAAAAATTATATTTTTGAGAAATTGTACTAAAAGACAAGACTGATTTGACACAAAGCTTGGGGTGGGGGAGCTGTCAGCTTGCCCTGGGAGATGTGTTTGTTGATGTCTCTGCTGTGTGAGTGCCAGAGACTTCAGTTCCATTAAGCAACTGGGTGCCCCCAGGTATGACATGGCTCAAAGTGTTTCTTTCAGACATGTCATTGTGACTCTTGATGGGTTTGGTTCTCCAGAGAGTCTTCTAGTTAAAGAAAACATATAGAGATTCTAAATATTGGGGCAATGGGGAGAAGGAGACGAATATCACACATAGAGACTTTCTTTGCACTTGACTTTAAGATTGAAGTTTAATTTTAGGTGATTTGGTTGTAGTTTTCTGGGTTGTTGCTTTTTTTCTTTTGTTCTATGTTTTAAGTTTCCATTTTCATTACAGTCAGATATGAAAGATTTTTCAAAATGTTAGAAATTTCCACACATTGAAATTTTGACCACATCTCTGGGGAGGCACAGCTGTATCTTTGCAGATTGAATTGGCAGAGATACCAAAACAGTGATTCAGTGGATTCTCCTACAGACACCCATTCATTCTCTCTAAGTAAAATCACGTAGGAAAAAGCAGAACTTCATTGTTTAGAGATCATTAAAAAAAAAAAAAAAGAAAAAAAATAAACCATACAAACCTGAATTCATTTGGTA
>NW_010422685.1:4845-8039 GCF_000710305.1 Buceros rhinoceros silvestris | reverse complement strand
AAAACAAAACTTCATTGTTTAGAGATCATTAAAAAAAAAAAAAAAAGAAAAAAAATAAACCAGACAAACCTGTAATACTTTGGTAGAAGAGGAAAAAATCAAAGCATAAAAATAAGTAATGGAGTAAAATTCTCATAGCAGTCGAGGGACTAGTTACTAGATGGTCTTAAATAATTTTAAGATAACCTTATAGACACCACAGACAAAGACAAAATAGAAATTTCAAAGAGAAAATACAGTTAAGAAACCATTTAGAAATTTTTACCTTACTTCTTTTTGACTCTGATTTGACAAGCAGCACATGGAAAAGTAGTACTAAAATAGGTAAACTAATTGTTCTTTACAAAAGATACAACAAAAATCAAAGAGTTACCCTATTATTCTCCTGCAAATTAATTAAGTTTCCCTTAACATGTTTCCCTCTAATTGTTCATCCTTTTGGATCTTTATTTCTTCATCCTTTTACATCCTCTAACAGAAATTTGTGGCAACTCAGATTGGATAGGACCACAGCTTTTACTAATAAACGCCATAGAACTAAATGAAACAATACCATTTTCTTCTGTATTTGCAAGATTATTTTAAATTTCTTCTTTTTTAGGTCAATTGTTTTATTTTTCTTCCTAGTCAATCACTATGTAAAGGAACACAGTCTTCCTCGTTTCCGACTCCTACGCATTTAGCAATTATGCATCTACTTAATTTCATTTTTACTCCTGCACTGCTTTCTACAAGGCTTGCCTCTCAAGTTTTCTTACATCGTCTCAACTTTCTTGTTTCTTTTTGGTGTTTTCTTTTTTTTTCCCTTGACCTTCAAAGCAAAGATAGACTATTATCCTGTCATCCTGTGTCTTTCTAAATGTTCTAAAATCTTTATTTTCTACAGGCATTAGAAGCTCTTGCATGACTCTCAGATATGATTCCTCAGTCATGCTTTACATTTCAGGATTACAGTTCTGGAAAATAGATGGGTTTTGCTGTCTTAGTTCTTTGTGTGTCTACTATTCTTTACAGCTTATTTTCAAAAGTTTTGTTCATACATCAATTCAAATACGTTTTTTTTCTCTCTCTCTCCTTTGAATTAGATTCTGAACTCTTTACTGGTTTCTCATTAAACTTCAGCATTTGAACATTCCTTCCTGTTAAATATCTATGAAGAATCTATGAAGAAGTAAGGTAAATCAGGTCAGAAATATTCCACTGAACTTATTTAACAGAAACTGTGAAATTATAAAAAACAATTCACCTTGAGAGAAAGACTTCATTTAAATAAGTGTCTTAATAAAGAAAAATAAAATTGAACAGGAAAAAGAAAAGATTTTCTAAAACATCCTGTTGTAACTTTTTGAAATAAAAGTTTTATTCATCAATTTGTAATATCTTCCTTCTGAGAATGACATTAAGTTATATTAAGAAAAGTTAAAGAACACATATTTCAAGCTTGCAATTTTTCAACTATCTTGATAAATTTTTCTTGTTGGGAAGGTGTTTATGAAAACCTAAGATACCAATTTTCTGTTCCATTTCAGGATGAAAAAAAACCCCAAAACATAACCTAAAGAACTTTCATGGAGCAGGGAGCCTTCTTCCATGCAGAATAGGTCAAAATGGACAGCTATGGCCAAAGGTGCAATATCACAGCTGAATGTAGTGAAAGACTTTGGCACTTCAGAGCACAGCGAGGTTTGCCAAGAAGGGAAAATATGTCCGATTTCTAATGGTAGCTGCTCCTGACTCGGTGAGATAAGAAGCAGTCTGTGTCAGTGGCAGTGTAAGGAGCCCAAAAGGCCACTATAGTCTAGACTGAGAGGAAGAAAGCCCTGGAGGCTGGAAGGAGATTTTGAGCAGGGGAGGAGAGAGAACTGGTGTGGGAACTAGAACTGCCCAGCTTGCCAAAATGCTGTAGTTCAGTCTCTTATTAGCAGACAAAATAGTACCACAACAGACAACTAGGGAAAATAAAAAGCTAAGTACAAGTAACACAAAAAAGAAAATAGGACTTTATGCAATGACCATCAAAATCAGAAGGCAATTTCCTACCACTTTTAGGGCATTCTGAATTAGATCCATTATACAAGTATATTTGTTTTAATATTAATAAGTAGTGTGAAAAAGTATAGATGATATTTAAATGTACTTGCAGTCAGTATTTCAACAGCATAGAATTAAGATTCAGGAATGCATGTACTGTTTTACTGAACAGGTATTAACACAGCCTCTTCATTTTTCATGTCACCTTTACTAACAAAATTCTTTGCATTTGATCCAATATTGTTCCACAAAAACTAAGACAGAATAAAAATCATAACAAAAGAATAAAGCTGTGGATATAGAACTGTCTCAAGAGATTTTTCAGGATACCAGAAAAAGGCATAAACCTGTAGAGAGTGTAGAACTAAGTCAGATTTCTTAGAGCCCTTCAGAGGATCAACCAGAGCTTTAGCATCGCAAGTGCTAAACCACTATTGCCTCTGGAAACAGTGATGCATAATGGGTCTTCTGCTCAAAAGGCTGATCATTAGCACCCAACATCATAAATGCAACTCTCTGCTCTAACGCAGCCAGCTGAATGAGGTACCTCAAGCAGACAGAAGACCATGAGGCAAGAGCAAGGGCAGACTGTGCATTCCATAAGATTGCGGGGGGGTACTGTCATGAAATCAGCAGCGGTGAGTTGTGACCGTGGAGGTATTTTCATCATCACTACTGAAGGACTGTATGGTATTTGCTCTACAAATACTGCATATTCATTCACCTACCTTTTCAGACTGTATTACAAGGGTTGTAATCTGTATATACAGAGTACTAGCATTTAAGACAGCAATAAAAGAGAGAAGAAAAGATATCCAGCACTACAGCTGTCTGGACATGTGCTAAGCTCTCATATGGAACTGCTTGGAAAGATAAGAAGAATAAGGATCATGTGTAAATTCTATAATCCAAGACTGAAAAGGCTTAAGGCTTTGCCAAGACAATTTTAAGGGTAACCTGATAAATTGAAAAGATTTATGATCATGCAGGATTATATGACAGAAGGCAGGAAACAAAAGAAACTTGGTGGAAGAAAAAGTAGATGTTCTATACTAACTGTCATAGAAAGAAATACTATACTGTGCAGTTTCAGTGAAGTGAATCAGTGGATCATGGATTACGTGGGTGTAACTGTGTTAACAGTGATTTACATCCTTAGGAAA
>NW_010422685.1:0-4753 GCF_000710305.1 Buceros rhinoceros silvestris | reverse complement strand
GAGTGACCAGGTGTGTCAGCCTCCACAGAAGCAATGAAAACTGTTGGGAAGATCACAGAAAATAGACTTTTCCACCTATCTCAAAAGAATTAAATCATAGAGAAAATCATGGAGGAATAAAACGTGTTTTATTCAATTAGGATAACTGTGTGACAGGTACATGCAAGAGTGTTTGCATGTGTCCTCAAACTTGTTTCAAAAATATTAGGAGAACACCAGGTTACAAAAGGTCAAACTTTGGTGTTCTGTATTTTTAACTTAGAGGTCCTCATTTGAGCTTCTAGGTGCTGGGCCATATGGCAAACATGATAGAAGTGGGGCTTTTGAGGGATCGTTGTTAACCTCAAAATCCCACAGGGAATGCTCTTCAAACTGCAAAAGTTTTCAATTCCCCATTGACTTTGGGTCATAATGTCTATGTTAAGCACAATCTTCAAATGACGACTGCAGATGCACAATCATGTGGTGATGACAAATGAAGGTGCAGCCCCTCAGCTATGCAGACTTTGTTGTAGCTCCAATAGGTCTTAATTTTAAGACCAAGAGGTCTTAATTTTATCTTAGTGAGAAAGAAACATTGTTTCAAGTTTTTTAGTCAAGAAATGGTCACCAAAATATTTCTGCTAAAAAGACACTATGTAAACAACAGTTATTTAGAAATAATATTTCTGTCTGAAGGTAATAACCATCAGCATTACTGCTAAACAATATTTCCTTTTTGAGTGTTGTGTCTCAGGTGCAATGAAGTGATGAATGGGGGTCAGAAAAAATGGAAATTTCTAGTGGAGTTTAAAATATTTTTTTTCTCCTCCTGTAAACATTTCACTGGCTAGAGTTTTATATCAACAAGGAATTTTATAAGCCATATTCAATATATGAACTGACAGATGCTAAGATGAAATGATTTACTTTTCAGCATATCAGACTACTTTTCATCCCTCCACTGCTCTCATTTACATTTTCCTTTCAGATTTCTTGGTACATTTCTGCTTAGTTTTATAGATATTATCAATGTGTTACAATACAATGTGTTTGTATTACAAATGTACTCTCAGTGCATCTGAAAAAAATGTGAAACAATGCAGTAAGTATTTTCAGATTTTGACTGGATCCCATCCGGCCCCATAGTCTTTTGCGCGTCTAGGGGTGTAGTAGGTCTCTGACTATTTCCTCTTGGATTATGGGGACTTCATTCTACTCCCTGTCTCTGTCTTCCAGCTCAAGGTGCTGGGCACTCAGAGGACAACTGGTTTTACTATTAAAGACTGAGGTAAAGAAAGCATTCAGTACCTCAGCTTTTTCCTCATGATCGGTCAATATATTTCTCCCAACATCCAATAGAGGATGGAGATTCTCCTCAGCTCTTCTTTTTGCTGTAAATCTATTTATAGAAACCTTTTTTATTGTCTTTTATGGCAGTGGCAGGTGAAGTTCTAGTTGAGCTTCAGCGTTTCTAATATTCTCTCTGCACAGCCTCACAAAATCCCTGTAGTTTTCCTGAGTGGCCTGACCTTTCTTCTATAGGCCATAGAATTTCTTTTTCTTCCTGAGGTCCAGCCAAAGTGTCTGTTTAGCCAGGCCAGTCTTCTCTGCCGGCCTGTCTCTCAGCACATGGGGATGGCCTACTCCTGTACCTTTGAGATTTCCTGGTTAAAGAATGTCCAGCCTTCCTAGACTCGTTTGTCCTTTTACGGCTGCCTTCCAAGGGACTCTGACAAGCAGTCTCCTAAATAGGCCAAAGTCTGCTCTCCAGAAGTCCAGGGTGGCAGTTCTACTGACCCCCCTCCCTACTTCCTCAAGAATTGAAACCATCTCATGATCGCTATGCCCAAGAGGGCCTCCAATCTTCACATCACCCATAAGTCGTTTTCAGTTTGTGAACGACACATCTAGCAGGAAGCCTTCCCTAGTTGGCTCCCTCACCTGCTGTGTCAGGAAGTTGTCTTCCACACACTCCAGGAACCTCTTGGACTGTTTCCTCTTTGCTGTATTGTATTTCCAGCAGACTCTCCCACAAGAACAAGGGGTAGATTGTGGGACTTCTCCCAGCTGCTCATAGAATATTTCATCTGCCTCTTCGCCCTCCCTGGATGGTCTATAATAGAGTCCCACCATATCTGCCTTGCTGGCCTTCCCCCTGATTCTTAACCATAAACACTCAACTGCCATCCCCATCATTCTGGTCAAGACAATCAAAACACTTCCTAACACAGAGGGCCATTCCACTGCATCTCCTTCCCAGCCTATCCCTTTCGAAGTTTTTATAGCAATCCATCACAGCGCTCCAGTTGTGTGAATCATCCCACTTTGTTTCCATGACCTTTTCTACTGCTAAAAAAGAATTAGCATTACTATTATCCATGAAAACTCACCAAAAGCTCTAATCATCTTTCTGCAGTAGAGACATCAGAAGAAATCTTGACAAGTCATAGCAATTAATGAAAGACAGACAAATATCAAAACTTTAGAAGCTTTTATTCACACTGAAAATGAACACTGAAACAGGGAAAATAAAATAATATATTTACACCATAGGATAAAACCAAGAGAAAAAACCCAAATATTTTAGTCCTTAGGATAAAATATTATGAAGAAATAAAAAAAGGACCTTAGAAAAAAAAAGTCATAGGAAAATTCATTAACATTTGTCCTCCAGTGAGGATGCTACACATTTTGTATTTTGTTTTGGTTTTTTTAAGAAAATAAGAAATAAAGGAAACTCGTAGAAACAGAAAATATAACTAGTTTGTAGTATCCATATTGCTGGCCTTTGGAGGAATACAATTTAAAAAAAAAAAAAGAAACTGTCACTGAGGCCCTGTGGTCAGAGATTTAGAGGCAGAGCAATATATGAAGTCAGTTCATTAAGGTTTGCATCCGACACGATGAAATTGGCAAGAATTCTGTAAAAGAAAATGTTCTCAGATAAGAAATGTAAGACAAATATATGCCAAAACATCTGCCCCGTGTTTCAGAGCTGAACATGCTGCATTAAATACAATTTCTCTGGAAATCCTGATGAAATATTTGTGGAAAGGCAATTTTTTTTCCAATGAGTTTCTAAAATAACCTTTTGTGAGTCTTGCGTATTACTAAGGACTCACGTGTGAATTTAATTGTGTAGCTATATTACAATGAACCTTCTGCAGGACAGAAAACCTAGAAACTGAGAATGCAAAACCAACATCCCTTAACTGCCCTGCCATAGGCATGGTTAATGGCTATGGAGATGTTTGCAATACTCTTCACTCAATCTCTTGTGTCTCTCCGTAAATAGGAATAATCTGACTAATGCTTTCCCCTAGAATTGTCCTCGCAGATTTGGAATTTGCCTTACCAATATCCTAACAACGCTGCGCAGGTTGGTGAGGAAGCATTGCGTTCCCTCTTCAGCATCCTGTGCTGGGATTGTTGGGCATTGTGAAAGTAAAATATAGCAAAATATGGCAGAAGAGACATATTTGATATCCTATCCCAGAAACAGAATGCCCGTAACTAACTAGTCACTTCAAACTGGAAATAGCAATACCCATCCGATACGGTCATGCTCATGGCTGTGTCTGACAGGTAGCAAAGGAAATCATCACAAGCTGGGCTTTACCTCGACTGTAGGAAATACAGTGCACGTTTTCACTGGAATGTTTTCCGAAGATTGGGAAGGAAATTAAAGCTCAGTATGTAACTCTATACTGATATTTTTTACACAAGTTGCAAGTTCTCAGCTGCACTTTGTACA
The DNA here is from genome assembly GCF_000710305.1 of Buceros rhinoceros silvestris. NCBI lineage: Eukaryota > Metazoa > Chordata > Aves > Bucerotiformes > Bucerotidae > Buceros > Buceros rhinoceros. The sequence continues at coordinate 1,017 of NW_010422685.1, read as the reverse complement.
AATATACAAATACAAATATATGTACAAATATACTAACAGCGAAACAAACTTTTTTACTCAGTAAAGTTAGTTTCCAAAAAAAGACTTTAAACACTGAGTTTGAAATGAATGACTAGTATTTTAAGACTGAGGAATGTCATGATGAGAATCCAGAAGATTTTGATAGAAAATTCTTGCTTGTTTTAAAAAAGCAGTATGTATACATTACTGTCAGTGAAAAGCTTAAACTCACTTGATGGTGAGCAATCTTTGGGTTTACATTTATAAAATCCTCCTTCTCAGGCTCAGGCTAGCTCTAATGAACACATTATTGCTCAGCTAAATATTCAATAGTCATGTTGCACTATCAAAAAAACCAGAACTTTTCAAAACACTGATAGCATGTAGAATCAGTATACCTTTTTTCCATTAAACTTTATTAGAAAGGTTATGAATGGTATTAATAAATATGAAGTCAACAGTCTGAAGAAATATGTCACCAGAACAACTCTAAATGCCTGGTTAATTTTGTCTATTATATCTCGGCTTCTAATATATTAATTAGAAAATATATATATATGCATCGCTCCCTTCTAATACCAAACAGAACTCTGATTTGTGTTTTGACCTATAGATGCCTTCTCATTTTTTTAGTGACTTCATTCAAAAATCTATAGCAGATTGAATACACTTTAGAATGTTTGTTGTATATGATTTTTTAACTCTTGTTGTAAAAGAAGGAGGGAAAAAATTATCTGCTAAGAGAGGAAGAAGTGCCTTTGGGCTGTCTTAAAGATTCAAAAATCAATTCTGATATGAAGAAAAAAATTTTTATTCATGCCAAGAATGACTGAAAATACCAAATCATTATAAGAATAGTTAAAGAAATACAAGTATGTACATAACACAACCAAAGTAAGGTAATTGTCCCAGTTTGAAATTTAGAGGCTCTTGTCTCCGAAAGGTTTCATTGACTTCACAGGTCCAGAGGGAATGTAACACACCTACTCACCTCACTCCCACCCCCCCACCCCCCCA
>NW_010422684.1:64208-64508 GCF_000710305.1 Buceros rhinoceros silvestris | reverse complement strand
ACAAGGGAAGTTTTGGCTAACCCAGGACAGGGAGTCAGAAGTGGCTATCATGGCAAAACCAATCTTTACAGGTCTTAATGACACTACCACCAGTGGTGCTTGGTAGCAGAGCCGCATCAGCAGACCTCTTTCAGCTCTGAGTTTGGCCTTAGACAATTAGCCCATTTGGTCACAACACTAGTTTATACAGCTGCTTTGCAGCTTTGAAAGCTCAGTTAGCACCTCCTCTTTCCTGTAGCTGGCACAAGGAAGTCATAAAGACTTCCACAGACATAAAGTATCCATTTGTGGCTTTTCCTG
>NW_010422684.1:63120-64120 GCF_000710305.1 Buceros rhinoceros silvestris | reverse complement strand
AAGCTTACCACGGACAAAAAGTATCCATTTGTGGCTTGCCCTGCAGCCATTTTCCTTCCATGGCAAGACATCACCTTTGATAAAAAATGCAGGTTCATTTCATGCTTCCAGTTTCTCCAAAGAAGGGGAACTTTCAGTAAAACCCAAAAGCACATATGGGGAAAACTCGGATTTTGCCGAAAAGTTGTTTTCCAGTTCAGAAATAACTCCACTGTACTAACATTTTCTCTCTGGCTGAACTGCAACAATAGAGCACAAGAACTATCTGGTGAGATGTTTATGGAAGCTGATGATGATCTGTTTCGTATCTTTCCTCTCCTCCATGTCCCAGATTGTATTTCGAATTATACAGAGTGAAGATTTAGGAGATTTATTGGACAGGAGTTAAACCTGCTACTATTTCAAAATGTTTTAGAATTTATTCAAATTCAATTTCTGTAAACTATACAGATACTTACGCAATCATGTTCAAATTGCCTGAAAGGGAGCAGGTTTATAGGAAAAAAAACCGTAACATTTTACAAGCATGGGGGAGTGTCTTGTCCGCACCAGCCGTCCAATCAGAGGATAATGCAATACAGCATAATTTACCTTTCACACGTAACCAACCAGCACTTCAGAAACAAGTACTAAAATCAAAATTTCACAGAAAGCTTGATTTAAATGATAAAGATTGAAGTAATGCTTTGTCAAATGATTCTGAACAACAAATGCATTAAAGGACAGAGCAGGCTTCACAGAGGTATTCCGTGACCAAAGAACAGTTACATTCATCAAATAAAGCACTAATTGCTTGTAAGTTTCCTCTCTGGATATTGCAGCAGGAATATTTTTCTTAGCAGTTTCATTTTTCAGTAACAAAAACATTTAAAAACATATTCTGAAAATAGTACTATAATTGGATCATGCTTTTTATTTTTACAGTAGCTCGTCTAACCCCTCCAGCACTCCCGTTCTTGGCAGGGCCCAGCTGCCCCAAGCCCGGGTCTGGGATGTCCGG
>NW_010422684.1:6872-63063 GCF_000710305.1 Buceros rhinoceros silvestris | reverse complement strand
GCACCCCCTTGCCGTGGGGAAGGAGCTTGTGTGCCCTTGTGAGGTTGAGAGCTGTGCTGGTGGTGGCATGTGCCTCCGGTGGGGTCTCCCAAGTCAGACAGGTCTCAACTGAAGGGTCAGACAAAGTGTGTCCACGGGCAGGATGGGCTCACTAGCCTTCGGGCAGCCATCCTAGGAGAAGGACAACTCTGACTCCAAACCCGGGCAGATGGAGCTCGTTTAGCCCCGTAAGGCTCCATCATCTAAGAGAAGGATACTCTAACCAAACCTACGACCTGAGGACTTTGCTGTCACCGTCCAAGCTCGCTAGGCCCTGGCAGATGAACCTCAGGTGTAAAGGGTGGAGCCAGTTCCGTGCACGCTGCGCCTCACCTAAAAAACCCACCGCGCAGACCCAAAGGGTGCACTCATCGCTTGCAGTGAGCGTGGGAAAAGCCTTTCCCAGATCTTTGTTCGTGAAGCCAAGCCATGAGCTCTTCTAAGTGTTCTTTATGCTTTCTCAGCCTGGAAGCTCCCTTTGGGGAGAGGCTTAGCTCCCAGCACTCACTCACCATCATAGAGCTTGCTGTGCTTTCACTGGTGATCACAGAAATGGGAAAAAATTGTTAAGAATATTGTGTTCTGAGAATGCTGGGTGTAGGTGAAAAGATTCTCAGAACCAGTTATGCAGTTCAGTACTGTCAGGTGAAATGTTGGACCACAGCACAGGCTAGATAGCTATTAGTTTATTGATCAGGTACTCACACTCCAATCAATCAGTGGAAGCAGCCCCAGTAACCATGTGGAAGGTTACATGGGAAAGGTGGATGACTGGGTCAGGTATCCACTCAAGGCTCAACTCAGGGATGTTCCTGCCTCAGCTTCCATATTTTTTCTTTTTAACAGATGATTACATATATCATGCCCATGTGGTTACACAACAAACAACACACCATTGCAATAATTAGAGGCTGGGGTCACTGTGACCTGATGATCATCAGTGGTGGCAGGACGTTCGCTTTGTGAACTGGGATGAGATAGCACACGCTGAGCTATGTCCTTGACTCCTTGCCAGCCTTCCAAGCCCTCCCCTTGCTCTGGGTGCCATTGTAGAGGATATGTTTTCAGATGCAGAGTAGGAAATGTGGGTGCAATTCGGTGACCTGTTCTGTAGCTCTTCATCAGCAACAATCCCCTCAGTGTATTGAATCAAACTCTCTTGTATTCTTGCACTTCTCTCCTTGCAAGCAACCTCACAGTTGCTTGTCTTTCCTCTCACAGCACTGCATGATGCCCAGTGGATATGTCTGTTTTGGCTCCATTGTTTCATCAGCATGAATTATCAATCAGCATGAACCAATTATCTGACACATGACTCCACCGAAATCTAATAACATGTTACCAATCTAAATGTGAGCATGCTTTAAAAACACACTTCATTTTCACACATAGAAACTTTACCAGGTTATAGTAAATAACAGTTTAAAATAGATTCTCAGATAACCTATTACTTACAGTTAAATTTAATCCTTTACATGAACTGCAAAAAATCATAGGTAAAGGTAAGGAGGTTACTGGGGTAGAAGAAAGTCCACAGGGAGATGATACACAAAGAAACTAGTAAGAAAAACTTTCTCGTGTATTACCCACACGTGCCATCTGCACGGTTATTGAATCACAGTCTGGGGTGGTTTTTTCCTTCTGTTATTTGAGTTCTAAGATAACCATATTTAGCAAACTTTAAACATGCTTTCTTCTCTGTACCTAACAAGGATGCTGGTGGTCCCTGGGTGGACTCAAATTTGGTCATCTGAACACGGTGTACAGCATACATCTCTGTCAAACCATGCAGAGTGCCCCTCAAGCAGCAGAAATACGTATGCCTGCCTCACCAGAAAAGATCAGGCTGCAGCATTAGGAGAACAGTCTGGGCTTTTCAGTTTTAGTCAGATCCTTATCATCTTCCTAACAGGAATTTTAAAGGGTGACACTGGTTTTTTTTCATATCGAACATCATTTTTTCGCACTGAACTATCTTCTTTTGGTTGACACTGTCTCATACTTGGTCTAATCTTTCTGGTGTTCGTCATGGTAACATTAATCATGAAGGCCTCATTTGGAATTAACCTTGATGTCATATCCACGTTTGTAGGAATTCCATTGTAATCCAGCATTAATTAGTTTACTACTCCTGCCAATTCTGATTGAAAACTTAAGCACTACAGCACAAAACCAGTTCTGAGAATTGCTGAAGTCTTTGGTACACTCTGCATACTCAGTAAGAAGTTTAATGACTATTGTTATTGCTTTTATGAAATGATTTGTTTAAACTATATCTCAGCTGTCTCATAAACAAACATTAAAATGTTTACCATTACTTGCTTCATAGTAACATAAGCACAATAGCTGTCAGTTAACTATTGCTTCAACTGCTTTGAACAGTAGTCTGAGCTAATCCAATTAATTTCGTACCGAGGCAACTTAGGATAATTCACACCCCTTCCAAGGGAACCTCTGCTCTTCTGACTCAGCTTTGGGGGTGGCCGTGTGGTGGACAGTAGCACCTTAAATGTACATGGTTGTGTTTGCAGTCACTGGTTGACCACAGCCTTAGGCTCCTAAGTGCTCAATTTGATTTTAAAACTGAGACTTCTTCACATAACATTCCAGATGTGTTTCCGCAAATCAAGATCTTCAGTACTGACTGAATGACAGCGGTATTTATAATTGCTTACCTTTACTCTCATTCATAGTTTGCCCTTTCAAATACTAAATCTGAACCAGAATTTTCAGTTATTTATAGCTTTGTAATAGGGCAGGAATGATTGTCTCTCGGCTAGACATATTCTTGGTAGCAACAAACTGATATCACAAGAAAGAATTCTATGCTCTTGATCTCCATTACATTACTACTTGTGATTAATTATTTCTACTACCTTCAAATACACTTACACTTTTTAAATACAGAAACTTGTACACCTAGGTTAAAAAAAATCACAACTCTGCAATAGAAAGAAAACTCATTTCTCTTCATATGCAAAAATATACATTGCATTGGATCAACAAAATTGTTTCTGCAGCAGATTCAAAAGAATAACCAGACTATGACAAAGACTGACAGCTGACTTAGGTACTCACTAGAAAATATTTAGCTACATGATTACCCTCAACTAGACATCAACCTTTCAAATAGCCAAATAAAGAGAAATTTAATTCCATCCTAAAGCTCTTCTATATAGTTCCAGATTGTATCCATTTGGTGGGCTTGCCATGAAAAGGTTGTTCTCTCTCCTTCAGTTCAGCACTGGTTGGAAGTCCCCAGCCAGAAAGATGGTTACATCAGAAAAGTCATGCTGCCTTATAAAAAACAATGAAAAATCATAGTTTAACAGGGAAAAGGCTAATGAATGCTTCAATGGCACAGGAATAAGATTTTTAGAAAGTATTGCATGAAACCATACATTAAAAAGAACAGCGTTATCATAGTAATAATATATAATTATCCCTTCACAATTATCTCACCTCAAATAGGTTTAATAAAGGAGGCAAGAACTAATATACTCATTTTACAGCTAGGATACCACAGAGCAAAATATCACTCTCAAAGCTGTGTAGTAGGGCACATAATGAGCTCTAGCACCCCGCACAACTTTTGACTTTACTACATCACTCTGTTTCAGTAAAAAACCCCAACATATGAGATTCTGTGCAGAAGAAAATAATGTTTTAAGGACCTCTGACTGCACACATCAAAGCCTTATGATAGAGTTCCACAACCTAGAGTACCTATTTGCAGTCATCAGAGTCCAAGGAAAAGAAACGGTACAAAAATAATGAGAGATGAAAAGAAATATTTAATCCAATTTCTAAAGTCGTTTCAATTCTAAAATTTTATAAAACAGCAACTATGTACCCCAGTACTTGCACACAAATTTAGTCTTCATGTAACAGAGCTATTCAAGAACACCGTTCGTAAGTGTATATGTAGAATATTCAGATACATAAATCTCCTTTTTTTTCCCAAAAAAATGTTGTGTGAAGATTTATACTTATGATATTTATTGAAAACTTAGAGAAAGCCCCAGCTAGATAAATTCAAACACATACATACATACATACAACATTACGGAAGTAAATGAGAGGGTTAATGATTAGCAAGTTTCTAAGACAGTAGGATTCCAAAATGCAACCTGTTTTGCATAGGACTTTGCAATTTTGGGCGTCCAAGTGCTGCACCAGGGCACAGCATTATTGTTGCAACATCTGAGCTGAGGGATATGGTAAAGTGCCATCCCTGAGAGCTAAAGGTACATCAGAAGGTATATGCCCCATCAGAAACGTGAGGACTCCTTAGAAGGCCAAATATGGAGCCAGGCTGTACTAGACAGGAGACCACAGGGTTATAGGCCTGGGGAGGAATTTGGACAAAATCATAACCAGTAAGGAAGGGCTTGAATTTCCCCTGTACTCGGCACTGGTGAGGTCACACCTTGAATACTGTGTCCAGTTTTGGGCCCCTCGTTACAAGAAGCACACTTAGGTGCTCGAGTGTGTCCAAAGAAGGGCAACAAAGCTGGTGAAGGGTCTAGAGAACAAGTCTTATGAGGAGCAGCTGAAGGAACTGGGGTTGGTTAGTCTGGAGAAAAGGGTAGTCAAAGGAGACCTTATTTCTCTCTACAATTACCAGAAAGGAGGTTGTAGCGAGGTGGGGGTCAGTCTGTTCTCCCAAATAACAAGTGACAGGATGAAAGAAAACGGTCTCAAGTTGCGCCAGAGGAGGTTTAGGTTGGATATTAGGAAACATTTCTTCACTGAAAGGGTTACCAAGGACTGGAACAAGCTGCCCAGGGAAGTGGTGGAGTCACCATCCCTGGAAATATTTAAAAGAGGTATAGATGTGGTGCTTAGGGACATGGTTTAGTAGTGACCTGGTAGTGCTGGGTTAACAGTTGGACTTGATGATCTTTAAAGTGTCTTCTAGTTGAAACGATTCTGTGATTCTGTGAATTACAACAAGCAAGAAAACTCTTAAGATTGAAATACATTTTAAGCATGTAATCTCCCATCATGTGGCATTATTCAGGAAGCTGCTTGAGCTTGGGGGTGACAGGGCTTATTCTCTTAGTCAGAGCTGGTGTGTTAGCAGGAGATTATTGCTGTGCATGTAACAGAAAAGGAAAAGGATTGCAGTGCTTCTGACGTAGGAGAGAAAAGAGGTTACGCAGTGTGAGCCAGAGAAGGCAGAAGATCTACAGGCACAATGGAAGGAGCGCATGATGATCTCCATGACTAATGATGAAAGGGTTGGAAGGCTCTCTAACAATAAAGATCAGTTATTTAATGTTGAAATCACAGTAACTGAATCTCAAAGCAAAAAGTGACTGAACATTCATTTTGAGAGAAAAAAGAAAAGGGATAATTGTGAAAAGATTAGTAGCTTTGAGATTAAGCTAAACATTCCTGTACACTCCTGTACAGTTTGCAGAACAGAAATGATTCATTTGGATATGCTATGTTCACTTGATAGATGGCTGAAGTCCTCAAAAGCAAGCTAGATAAGCTGACTCCATTGCTTTCATTAGGGCAGAACCTGTGCCATCATTTTTCAGAATCAGTATCTAGAGATGCTTCCAAGGTTTCACAATAAAATTTGGGCATTGTTACATATGAAAAAGCACCCTCTGCAGATCTGCATGTGTGTGCTGCCTTTTAGGTAGGTCAGAGCTTCTAAATCTTTCATCCCTCTTATAGCAACAAGAAAGAGCTACCGTGCACTTAAAGCAACCAATGGGGAGAGGAAAGGTAATTAATCAGGTTCACCGCAGTTTCAACATCCAATTTATACTTTTCCAAATGAGATAAAAAGTAATCAGGTTGCAAATCCCTCTAGCTAAGACTATCACATCACTGTATCCATATAAGAGTAAGCAGCTCTTCATTCAAGTTACTGATTTATCAGACATGAAAAGCTAGATTTTTTTTTTTTTAAATCAATATATGAATTAATAAGTGTTTGGGGCATATAGGCTCCTGTTATTGTCATTCCAAGCATTCTTTTCTTAATTTTTTTCAGGTGGAAATCAATGAAAAAAAAGGTTATTATTCTTTTTTATTGAAAAAGGCAGAAACAGCAGCAGCAAGACTGTTTCTTCTCTGGTGATTTTCCCCATGTACTTTCTATCTTTGATTTTCAGCCGTCAGCTTTTGCACCACTTTTTCCCTGTAATTCTGCTACATTCTCTGCTTTATGTTCTTCTGGGCTTGGTAAGCGTTATGACACCCAGTCTATCTTTTTCAAAGACTGCAGAGTTTTTAATACGATCGAGGGGCTCCAAAACTTTATTATTGCTTCTTGACTGCACTATACTTTAGAACACTGACCATAAGCTACATGTAAATCTGTTACCAAAAACTGTTTGACCTTTTGCCCTATACACTTCCATGCTCTGCTGCTTCTCTCTTGCAGAGATGCATTCACACTGCTGTGCTCTGAGACTGCTCTTGGTAGTTTCTTTTTCAGAAGCTTTTGTTGTTCTCGAGTTGAAATTCTGCCGTAATTCCACTTACTGCCTGACAGTTGACTAGTTGGTTTTTCTTGGATTCCGTGCCTAACCAGGCAACTCTGGTGTTATGTTGGAGGCTGGGAAACAAAAGGTAGAGGGGCAGGATAGCAGGGCAGCATAAGCATAAATAGAAGAAAGTGTGAAAGAGCTATCTAACAGAGGAACTTCAGCTACTACGATTACCACAGCCTCAATTTAACAGTGCTACACTGATTTTTGCAAAATGAGCTTCTTATCTATTAAAGATGAAGCTAAGAGCTTCAGTTCACTGGCCTAGTTCCTTGCTAAGGCTATCTCCAGAGATGCAGCCTTCCTGGTGACTTTAACAGCATTGCTCCATCAGAGTTTCTTTAAACCGTGGATATTTCGCTTCACATTACCTCCATTATCAAGTTGCTTTGTTCAGCAGCTTTGAAATATTATATAATACCAATCTCTCTTGTCCCCTTGAATACAAAATATTACTATTAATCCTTTCATAACTGTGAATGTAGGTTATATAATTTCTTCTGTAGACTTTTTCTAAAGTTGATAAAAAAGGCAGCAAAGGTCTTTTCCTGATTTAAATTTTAGAACTTGCTCCAAATGTAAAACTACTCTACTGGCCTTTAGGCGGTATTGAGGCAAACATATTTAAGCAAAACACTGGATGCACTGAAACTGATAAGGTGCTGCTGATACAGTCTTCTAGGCATTTTCAAATCTGTAGACTGAAATCATAGAATTTAGACATGCATCAAACATATAAGTCTGAACTTCTCCATGATGAGAAGCTTGGCGTTTTTTTGTCATAGTATTTTAGAGATTCTAACTTCAGTGTTGTATCTTCTCACATATTACTTAGAAGTCACTCAGGTAGGAAAAATTTACATTCAGCCTAGCTGTCTCCAACACCTGAAATACATGCTAAGATTTTGTGAAATATTGTGAGAAAGTTTGTAACTATGTTCTCTCCATTCACATTCAGAAGCATCATAATCTAAGCAATTAAACCAGTGATGATAAAATAAATTATATTCTTATTAAGGCTATGCATCAAAAAGCTGCTAAATGAAAAGTGACTTTGACTCAGTGGGCAAAGCTGCTAGAAGAATTTCAAGTTCTGCAGATAGATAGAAAAATGAAATCTTATTTTTCTCTGTGCATTGAATTTCATTCAGATCCCTGTTGAGGTCTGAATAAACTCAGTGGGCATTCTCCATTTATCTTCAGTGAGCTACAGATGAAGCCCAGGAATCATAGTACAGCCAAAGAAGATACACTTTTGTACTGCCATCGTCACTGCTGATGTAACAGTCCTGCGACTGAATAAGCTTCATTTCTGAAATATAGACTGAGAGACAGATCAACTAAAATACTTCTAATTTAATAACAGAAAAATGAAAATCAGAAAAGTCCATTCTAGAAATGGAAAACAAAGTGCTGCTCCTTTTAAAAAATTATTTATTTTATTTTGTTTTGTTTTAAGGGACCTGTTGGGTGAAAGGAAACCCAACCTTCCAAAGTTTAACAATACAAGGGCTGTAAACATTAAGGCCATTTGGAGCTGGTTGCCCAGGACCAGAAGATTTTTTTATATGCCCAAAGATGGAGATTCCACAACTTGTATTGGCAACCTGTGCCAGTGTTATGTCACCCTCATGGTAAAACACCTCCTTATGTTCAGGTGGAACCCCCTGTGTTTCAGTTTGTGCCCATTGCCTCTTGTCCTGCTATTGGGTACCACTGAAATGAACCTGTCTCTGTCTTCTTTACACCTCCCTTCAGGTATTTAAATACATTGATAAGATCCCCCTGAGCCTTCTCTTCTCTAAGCTCAACAGTCCCAGCTCTCTCAGCCTTTCCTCACAAGAGAGATGCTCCAGTCCCTAAATACTCTTAGCAGCCCTTTGCTGGACTCTCTTCAGTGTATCCATCTCTCTCTTGCACCGGGAAGTCCAGAACTGGATCCAGCAATCCACATGTGGCCTGACCAGCACTGAATACAGTGAAAGGACGACCTCCCTCAATCTGCTGGCAACTCTCCTCCTGATGCAGCCCAGGATGCCATTAGCCCCCACCCTCCAGCCCCTGAATGCCGTGCGTAGAACCAGGGGCAGCAGCAGGATTGACTGGCAATAACAGAGGTGATGAGGAGCTGGACTGGGGCCAGGGCCCAGCTGTGGAGTCCTGCCAGGAGCAAAGAGAGACTGGACTGAGGACAGGACTGAAAAAACGTACAGGTGCCCAGAGGAGGAATGGGGCTCCCGGGCCCACAGGCAAAGGGTGCAGGTCCCATGTGAGGATGCTTAAGGCCTCTTGATGCCCTCAGGGTTTCTTCAAGGAGTGGAAGGTTTGTACTCATTTTCATGAGCACGACTACAGCTTTGGATTTTCATACATAGGAGGTAAAACATGTAATGTATGTTGTGCATTTCTCTATTCTCCATTGCAGATATTAGTGAGATCTCTAAAGAAGCCTGCTCAGTAATGAAGGGGCTGCCAGAGTAAGTAGGTCCATCTGGTCTGCTGGGGGCTTATGCAGTCCATCTGTCAGGGAAGGGGAAGAGCATTGTCAGTCATAGGCTTACCAAGAAGGCAAGTGTCCCAGCCACCCTGCCCAAGTCACAGAAGGCAAAGACAGGGACTGGGAGAATGATCTGCTCACGGTAGCAGAAGATTGAGCTTGAGACCATCTAAGGAACCTGAAGGTGCACAAGTCCATGGGACCTGATATGATGCATCTGCGGGTCCTGAAGGAATTGGTGGATGATGTCGCTAAGCCACATATTTGAGAATTCCTGACAGTCCAGTGAAGTTCTGGAAAAAGGAAGATGTGGGGAACTACACCTTTTTGTCCAGCAAGATCATGGAGCAGATGCCCCTGGAAACTATGCTAGGGCACATGAAAAACAGGGAGGTGATTTGGGACAGCCAACAGGGCTTCACTAAGGAGAAATCCTGCCTGACAAATCTGGTGACCTTCTATGACGGGGTTACAGGATTGGTGAATAAGGGAAGAGAAATTAGCATCATCTACTTTGACTTGTGCAAAGCATTTGACACCGTCCCACATGGCATTCTTGTCTCTAAATTGGAGAGACATGGATTTGACAGATGGGCCACTTGGTGGATAAGGAATTGGCTGGATGTTCACACTCAAAGAGTTGTGGTCAACAGCTTGATGTCCAAGTGGAGGCCAGTGATGAGCTGTGTTCTTCAGAGTTCAGTACTGGGACTAATGCTGTTTATCTTTCTCATTGTCATGGACAGAGGGATTGAGTGCACCCTCAGCAAATTTGCAAATGACACCAAGCTGTGTGGTGCAGTTGACATGCTGGAGGGAAAGGATGCCATCCAGAGGGACCTTGACAGGCTTGAGAGGTGGGCCTGTGCAAACCTCATAACGTTCAATGAAGGCAAGTGCAAAGCCCTGCACATGGCTCAGGGCAATCCCAAGCACACATACAAGCTGTGCAGAGAATGGATTGAGAGCAGCCCTGATAGAAGGACTTAGGGTTGTTGACTGATGAGAAACTCAACATGACCCAGCAATGTGTTTTTGTAGCCCAGAAAGTCAACTGTATCCTGGGCTGCATCAAAAGAACTGTGACCAGCAGGTTGAGGGAGGTGATTCTCCTCCTCTACTCCACTCTCATGAGATTCCACTTGGAATACTGTGATCAGGTCTGGGGTCTCCAACACAAGAAGGACAGGCACCTGTTGAAGTGAGTGCAGAGGAGGGCCACAAAGATGATCAAATGATCAGAAGACTGGAGCACCCCTGCTATGAAGACAGGCTGAGAGAGTTTAGGTTGTTCAGCTTGGAAACGAGAAGGCTCCAGGGAGAACTTATAGCAACCTTCCAGTACCTAAATGGGGCCTACAGGAAAGCTGGAGAGGGTGTTTTTACCAGGATATACAGTGATAGGACAAGGGGTAACAGCTTTAAACTGAAAGAGGGTAGATTTAGATTAGGTATAAGGAAGAAATTCTTTCGCTACGAGACTGGTGAGGCACTGGAACAGGTTGCCCACAGAGGCTGAGAATGTCCCATCCCTGGAAGTGTTCAAGGCCAGGTTGGATGGGGCTCTGAGCAACCTGATCTAATGGTAGGTGTCCCTGCACATGGCTGGGGGAGTGAAACTAGATGATGTTTAAGGTGTCTTCCAACCAAAACCATTTTATGATTCTATGATTCATCAGCAAGACAAGAAACAATCAAAGTCTTCACTCACCATTATGACACTTAGCTTCTATGGCTCTGCTGTCTCTTTACCCTAACGTGCCACTTAATACACGTAGCCCTGGGGAAAAGAAACGCCCTTACAGGAAAAGTTTCACAATTTGCTTTCTCTCTTGGGTGGAATAGTCTTCAAAGCACACAAAAAACACGAGATAGCATGAGACAATATTGGCCACAGCTACACTACATGTTTGGCTAAATAGAAAACCTTAACCTGCACGTTTAGCAGCACCTATCAATGTGTTGACACTGCACAGCAAATGGGAAATAAGTATTTGCCCCTGCCACTTGTACAGCATGGCTCACTACCTCACTGCCTGGGAAGCGTGAAGGTACTTCTGGTCTTTCGCTGCTGGCTTTATAATTAATATAATCCTCCATTTTAAAGTTTTCACCTGTAATCCTGGTAAATGAGATCTTACTGGGTGCCTCCAAAGAGTTTAGTATAGCTAACCAGGGCAAGAGTAACCTGTAAACACACAAATTATCGCTTCCCCCACTCCCACTTTTTTTTTTTTTTAGAAGAAATGAGATTGCATTTTCCCCTAGTGTACAGGATACTTGCTGGAAAGTTTCTGCTACTACCTTGCTTCTGATAGAATCTTTCAAATAGTAGCAAACTTTTTATTTTTTTGTCTAAAGATTTTTTTTTTTATTTTCACCTGTATTGACAATACCAGTGGACAAACGGCAGGCAGCTAGAACAACAGCAAATACCAGTGCTTGTGGAGATCTAGAAAAAGTACATTTGTATTAAAGTATGAACCAGGACTTTCTGTACCAGGAAGGTGTGACTGGAATTATTTAAGTTAGGGCAGACATTCCTCTCCTGAGAATTCAGTGTGAAACATACGGAAAGTGATATACCAGGCTAAATTTTGAAATACCTACATGGAAGGCATCTACAGGGTAATGTAGAAGCCAACCGGCTGCTGTTTAATTTACATTGTGCAGCAGCTAACCAGTATCACCTGGCTACGAGAGGGAAATAAAATGTTTAGAAAACTCACTACACCCAAGTATTACAGAAAGAAAACTTTCCTACACTCCTCTGTCAAAGTAAATCTTGGTTATTTCAGCCCCTTTCCTTAACTGGAGATTCCACTACTTGTTATATGAAAATATGTAGATTTGAACCAGAAATGGAAGTCAAATACAATGTGAACTGCTCAATAGCAGATACAGTAATTTGCCCACAATCATAATGAGTTTCAGGAGACTATCAGTCAGAATACATAACAGTACTCTCTCAGTTATGTGAAGACTTAACAATTTTGAGAGAAATGTGTGAACACGTTAGAATTCCTCACTCTTCGTTGAATCAGTGGGCTGCAATTAAAAGCATGGATCCTGGAAAATATGTATAAAATAGAGTATGAAATATTTTTTACATCTATTTGTTGAATAAGTAATGTTTTTAAGAATCCCCATGGAAAGCAATTTTCTGGCATCCACAACCATCATACCTCTTTGCTTGTGAGGGTGTTTTCACACCAAGCTTTCACATTTGCTACGGTTGATTGCATCTAATCCAGAAATTTCCATTGACTTCTAAGGGCTCTGGAGAAAGCGATCACCTAATGTTTCCTACCTCTTCTGTTTAAGTGTCTTTGGAGTCAGAAATAGGTTTTTCAATAGAACACCTTTCATCCTTATACTTTCATTATATTCATGCCAAATAACACCTTACATCATTGAAAACACATACAGCTGTGACACTTTGAGAAGACGTGGCATTCTGTTAACAAAAACCTTCAGTTTCATTAAAGGCCATATTAAAACTCACACTATTTTCTTAATGTTGGATACTAAGCCGTGGCTACAAGGCAGACTTCTCAGTTTTGTTCTAGAAAATGTGCTTCTGTAAATAGAATATGACTGGTTATTTCCCAATTATTCTGAAACTTAAAATGGAGCACTACTAATTTCTGCAGCCCTTCCACAAACTCAACAAAATAGAGAACTTTTTGTTTCTGTCACTAAGAAGCCTATGTTGTCAACAGCAGGATAGCTGAGAAAAAGGTCTGATGAATCCTGTTTTAGATACCTCCTGACTGACAACAAAGATCACGGTTTTACACTTCTAAACTACTGATAATCTGAACTAAACCAGACCAGCAGTAGATGATAGCATTTGACCAGTGAATTCATATGACACATGCCATGATGCTCTCTACATGAACTGAAGTGATATGCTCTGAGGATACAATTACGCTTATGATCCTAAAATACATAACCTTGGAGAGAGTTCCTGTGAAGAAAAACAAGAAAAATGAGTAACCAAGAATTCCACTGGGAAAACGATCTCGCTTTGGTTTGCAGTCTCATCAAATATTCCCACAACCAGCGTTAGCATACTTTGGGGATTCATACACAAGTCTAAAAAGTACTTCTTTTTTTCTCTTAGACAGATCACATATATTGATTTTACCAGGTAATGACAAGCACTAGTGCTGTGTTGCTTTGCAAAGTCAGGATGCATTTACAGAACTGTGAAGTACAAGTCTCCTCTTTGGTGCTAGGATTTGCGTTTTGGTCTTTAACTGCTTATGGCTCAATCTCAAGTTTGTATTCAGACATATGGAGTTGGAGATTTCATTTTTGTTTCATGTCTAGCGTGTAACGGTGCACTTTGAACCAGACCAAGAAAAGAGAACGCGAGTGGCTAAAAGAATTGGTATTGGGTTTAACAGAGAGTTTGTCTTGCTCCAAGTGGGGAAGAAGAGGAGACTGCATTGTTGTATCCCATTCTGCAGCAGGTGACAAGCAATTACGTAAAAGAAGTCTGGTAATAACTCATATCCTCTGTGGAAATCCCATGCACAGTCATTTTGGATGAAAACTGGACTGAGCAGCACAGGACTCATCTCATCCAGACTCACAGTCAGAACTCAAAGACCTTACTCAGCCACCTTCTGTCAGCCTACCACCCGAAAAGCCCCTTCTCTCCTGCTGCCAAACCCAGCAAGCAGCTGTCTCTAACTGTGTACTGACACAAGGGACATGATACAGAAATTCTGGGGAAGAAGTTAGATTCTCCATAGCCAATAGGAGCTGCAAATCTGATGAAGTCAGCCCAGGGGTGCCTGCCTGTTAACAGCAGAAGTATGTGGCATTTCCACTGCGGGCTCTCAAATCACTCTATAGTCATGAACAAACCTACTTCCCCATCGCACCAGCTACATGCATGCTGAAGTCATATTCTATTATATTGAATTTACTGATCCACACAGAATGTGATAGAGATAACAATTAATGGAAGATACCATTAGAATTTGGAAAGCTTCCATCTCAGTTTCCAGAAAATTTCTCTCTTAATATTTGCACAGCAATGTTTTTTTCCACCCATGAGATGTCTCTCAGAATTTTTTGGCTCGTTCACTCTTTTCTCCTGAGAAGTACTTCTAAAATACTTAAACCAGATTTGACCCCTTGTCTAATTTCAATCTTAGTTTCCAACTGGTGACAAATTTAAAAATGCTGATTTTTTTTTCCCCTCACACAAAGACCAAATAAATTGCTCCTTCAATATGGCTGATCAGACCCAAAGTGTTTTTCAAAAACCTGAGGCAGTCTTTAGCAGGATTAAAAAACTATAATAGGATAACTCCTCAGAAATCAATAAACAAACATCTAATAATGTAATGCACACCACTCAACTTTCCTATATCAGGTGAAACATTTCTCAGTAATTGAATTTACCTCAGATCCTTCAGGAATGTTGATGATCCACAGAGCTGCCTGGAATTAAAAATTGGAATATGATTCCAAGTAATTTTATCTAATACACAAGAGAAATTTATCACGGAAAGTCTTGCGTCAAGGGTTCTTCAGCATCTTATCTAAAAGGATTGTGATGAATTGTCACTTGATTCAGCAGTTGCCTGGGCTTTTATTGCTAAAGCTTCCAAAATACCTGGTGAAAGCATCACTGACATGGTGAAATATCAGACAGCAAAAGTGGTGCTGCATACTAAAAGAAACCCAGACTGGAGTATGCTCTCAGCGGAAAAACCTCAGGCCAATTCTCTGCTGACCTACCACTGCTTTCATTGCACTTTAACACAGGACTGAAAAGAAGAATCCTGCTTATTCCTGGCCTTAAGATGGATTGGAGTTGAAAAGAAAGCAAAATGCTGTGTTTTGGGTTTTGATACTTCAAGGAGTATTAATTTTTTTTCCTATAGAGTAACTACTTGGAGATAGGAAACCAAGGAATGAACATGCTAGGGTTCATGCACAATTAAGGGCTGTCCATCAAAATAAAGCTATGCCTTTGTTTCATAGAAAATGCGGTTTTACAAAAGCTCTTTTCACACAGCATCAGCTTTTGGCTGGCTGCTATATACGGTCTATTTTCAGAAAACTCCTACTTTAGCAAAAAGGTATATTATTGTAATTACCCTGCCAGCTGAAAAGAGAGGCACCAGAGGTATCAATGAGCTGATGTAAATCAGCAGAGCTGCACCAAAGGAAAGATCATGATGCCAGTCTATCAGCTTAGTCTTTTATCCCAGTAAGAACGTTTTGTGACTGTGTATACCTTTGGCATACACAGAGCGAGCTATTTAAGAGAGCTTTTCTGTGAAATTTAAAATGATTTTTGCTCGAGGCAGGAGGGATTATAAACAACCACCCTTTCAGCAGCCAAAAAAGGAAGGGGTGGACACTGCACAGTGAGGAGCAGAAGCAAACCTGTACAGTGGCTTCCTCCTGAAAATACAGTCTCAGGTTCAGCTACTTACATGGGATGCATTAGACCGCTGTATTTCAACATGAGAGTTGAACAAAACTAGCAAGGAACAAAAACGAATCTGATGTTTTTAGAAATGAAGCCATGGCCTACTTTTACTTCCTGACCCCAGGCAAATGATTGACATTGGAGCAGACTGTGACCTGTTTAGACTGGTTTAGTGTGTCAACTGCCACCTGGTTTTATGTCATTGAACATGTAATGAGGCTCACTAAATAAGGCAGACCTAACCTAGAAAACTGCATCAGTCTTCACTTATATTTTTAGGTTGATTTCTTCTCAAATAAATTTAAATACCAACCTGAGTCATTCAGTGTGAAAGTCTTTACAAGCTTTCCTGTGCTATCAAGAGAGATTAAAGATTCTAGCCGGTTATGTGGTGTCACTTTATTCTGGGTTGGGGTTTTTCTTTCTTTTTTTGTAGTTTTTTAAAATCATCTCTCTTGTTTTGGGCTGAAAATCTGCAGAGAAACAGCATGCCAGAACCAGTAGTTTCTCTGTTTTCAGGAGAGAAGGAATACCAACACAGAAAAGGAGAAGTCACCTGCCAGGTCCAATAATTGGCCAGTGCTGCTGCCCTTCCCCAGTAACAAGTTAACATTAACTCTATTTTTCTTACTAGCATTGGATCCATTTGAGGGCACAGTGATCCTGCTGCATGCTTTCCGAACAGCGACCGGCACAGCTGCTTCTGATGGGAATGCCCCAGCCTGCTGCATTTTTGGGTGCCCTGCTGGGATCTCCAGGAGGCATTACCTCCATAGTACTAACCTACAGTGCCCAGAAGAAGTTGCATACTTGCTACCTTTCCTTCTCCACACTCTAACGATAAACCAACCTTGTCACGTGCTGGGAGGTTTTTGGTAGCCGTGGCTGTAGGTAGGCTCTGCTCTTGCACAAAGCAGCCGGTGGTGGTGAGCAGGACTGAGCTGGAGGGATGTATTGTGGCTGCACACGAACCCCAAGGTGAGGCATAATGGTATGACTCAAATGCCAAAACTAAGCTTGATGCTCTTCTTGCTCTCACAGAGATGTATTCCTACCTTTGTTACTAGTAAGCTCATATAAGTAGGGCACGTGTCAGCTGAAGCTTAACCCTTTTAAATTTTTCCCTGACTGAACACTTCTTAAAAAAGGATGATGATTTAGTCTCATTTTCTATATTATTGCAGCACTGGAAGGTTATGGATCAGACTTTTGGTTGTTCAGTCAACTTACGGATCTGCTGCAAAGCAATGGCTTTAGGCAGTGCCTATGTTTTGAAAAATATGCAGATACTTTCCGTGAGTTGTTCAAACTGCAGTGCTGGGTCTAAACTCACTGACCTACTTTAACTTGCTTTTTGAGTGGCTGAGTTTCAGACTTATCTTCATTTTATCTGAATGTTAAATATTGCTTGTTTTTCAGAATTATTGTGCATGGCTCCATCCGCAGTCAATGTCTTCACTAGGTAGGTGGTTTCCTGTCCTAAATTTCCATTACTAACTGTAGTCATTCCTAATGCACACAAAAAGCACTGTCCCAGGCTACAGTATCACCAATGCATGCTCTCATCCCCGAGAGGTCTTCAGACATCTGGGGCATTATGCAGTTAAGTACTTCCACATCTAAACATATTAAAACAAGCACATGCAAAAAAAAAAAAAAAAACAAACCAAAAGAATAATTGCAAAGTGTTTGCTTGTTGCCCTAAAATCCCAGCAATTGGCAGGCTATCAGAGCACCCAGTCAGTTTGCAGCAATGGAAAACCAAGCGTATGGGGAAAGATTAGCCACCAGGAGTATTACACATGATTGGGCTGTCAAATTGCGGAAGAGAGATGCAAATCTTAGGATGCTCTGCATTCAAAGGCAGCTGCCCAAACTCTGTCAGTTCATTTCAGTTGCTGGAAAATGTAGCCCCAGAGCTTCGTTCCTGGTGTGCAGATGTTAATATTCTCATGTGGTGCTCCCATTCACATCCTGAGAGCCGTCTGTCGGTGTCTCTGGTCTGTGAAGCATGCCAACTGTTATCACAAGTTTTTCTTGCAAGGAATTTTCATGTTTCTCTGCAGACATAGTTGTGCAGACTTGAGTTTCACCAACGTGAAAAAAGAATAGCAGATTCAGACTTGGAAAATTCCCCTCCCTTCCTTAGGCACATTTCAGTCTTTGTCACTCGTTTGGTTTGTGAAGTGGCTGAGATTCCTCCCTAGATGGTGACACTGATGACTGGCTGTATCGCTATTTCTCTACACCCAGCAGATCTTGCTCTCAGAGAGAAAGGGACTGTGAAATCCTTGGTCAGGAAGCTTGTAACAGCTTGTGCACTGTCTCCCATATTTCACTGTCTTACTCCAAATTTCTCCACGGCACCTCTACCAGGCATCACATTTCCTGGGACTACCTTGACTCTACTAAGTAGCTTCTAGTAGCTCAAGTTGCTCTGGGCAAGGTAGAGATGCCATACAGCTGCAGTATTTAACATTGTCCTAGGAAGACCTAAAGACACAGTGTCAGTGGTCATTCAGTTGGCTGTGAGATTTTATCAAGTCATTGGTGGAGGTGAGTTGCCATCAGCAGAACTGCTCTCCTCAAGCCCTGTTTCCTCTTTTCTGAGCAATCCCCAAACGCCTCTGCGAGCTCTGGCACTCCCAAGGCAACTCCTGGGGGGTGGCATGGTGACCCTCTCTCTTGCTTCCAGGATGGGAAGACTTGGGAGGAAATGCTGGCTGCAGCACCTTCCCATGCCAGGCACCAGTTTGATTTTTATGTCTGCATCATACCTGACTGGGTCAGAGCAGCAGCATGACCCAGCCAGAGCATTAGGTTTGGTGCCAGGACAAGAGGGTGCATATGGGATTGACATGGTCTGGACAAGCCCAAAATTATCTCAGCTCTTGGCATAGCTGACACAATTTGTACCAGGAGACTTTAGGCTAGTCGGTACTTGTCATGAGACAATAGATCTGCTGTATTTTTAAAAAATGCATTTGAAAGAAAGGTTTGAAAAGTTCCTCTTCTTCATCTTGGGGTTGTTGTTGGTTTTTTTAATGGGGTGTGAGTTTCCTCCCCCCCACCTTTTGGGATTTATAAAAATATATCAGTAGGAGGCACGTATCTTGCAAGAAAATTCCATATATTCCCAGTGCTCTCCCATACCAGCACCAAACACACTGCCTGAGCCCCTGCCCTCTGCTCCTCCTGAACAGGGAGAAGTGCCTCATCTGAGAGCTTGACAGACATTATTTTTCCCTGCTCCTGCCTGCCATCTCCCAGGGATGCTGGGGACTTGGCCCGGGCCACTCAGTACAGCCAGGCTTGTCCCACTGCCTCTGCAGGGAGCACCCTCTGCTCCTCCTGAACAGGGAGAAGTGCCTCATCTGAGAGCTTGACAGACATTATTTTTCCCTGCTCCTGCCTGCCATCTCCCAGGGATGCTGGGGACTTGGGGAGCAGGGTAGCCCAGAGGCAGCCCCGGCCCCCATGGCCACCATAGGGCCAGATGGGCCCTGCCGTGACGGAGATGGGGACGGCGACAGGCTCATCGTGGTGCCAGCATCTGCTGCCTGGCCCGACAGCGAAGGGGCAGTGGGGTTGGCAGGGCCCCGTGCCTGCCTTCTGGGAAGCGGTCATCTACACCAACGGTCCCAGTCACAGCTATTTTCAAACAAACAACTTCACAGATGAAAACACTGGAAATGTATCATCAGCAAGGACCCAACCAGGCACATAACCTCATCATAGAGGCAAATATGGTACAGCAAAGGAGCCAGCTGCTGTGATTCAAGCTACACCCACGTGCTTGCAAAAGTAGGAGTTGTTTTCTCCACTTAAAATCCCTCTCCGGGTAAAACCCATGTCAGCTCTGGCATGTCAGTCACCGAAAGCTCCTAACAGCATAGCTGTCGCATCATACCAGATGCAAGCTCTCCCTCCGCAGCAGGTCTGATTTTTTAAAAAAATAGTAGCATAAATAGAAGCTTCTTCAGCAAACCACAAAGTTTTAAAAATAAGCACATTATGAATGCTTGCTCACTGCTCCCTCAGGCACCTGGGCTCCCAAAAGGGCTGTGTGGCGCAGGGGGCTGGCTGGCTGCGAGTTCTTCCCCACAAGGAGACAGACCCCAGTGCTGTGCCTTCTTCCGTCTCTTTGCCTTCTGTACTGGAACCAGCTGATTGTCTACACAAACAGATGACGGTTTGGTTAAACCACAAGTGGTGTTCAAATTTGGGCGAAAGACTGGTGTACGTCCCGTGTGTTATTGTAACCCCCCTACAAGGTGAGTCTCTCTTCCATAGCAGATACCCGAAGGGCAGAATAAGAGTAGTTGTACTGAAATAACTTACACCACAGGGTGGGAAAAAACCCCAATGTTTTCTAATACCTTTGTTAGCATCTGTAAGTCACAGTGATAAGAAACTTAGAAACATAAGAAGAAATATTCCCCCTACTTCACAATGCTTGCACGTTCTCTACGCTCCCCGGTGCAGATGCTCTAAACATTGATTTAAAATAACCTTCTCCCAAATAGTATATGATGTGGATCCACTGGAAACGTACTGGATTTAGACAGGCACATTGAAAAGCCCACAGTTTTCTTTTGCAAGGGTCCTCTGTGTCTCCCTGGAATGGAGATGAGGGCTCAGGCAGCTGCCCAGGCAAAGCTGTACGCAAGCAGCAGGAGCTACTCACAAGCATGCCCGAGACCTAAATTTCACAGACTTCATCCTGGCAGCCCAGTCACACTCCTGACTTCATTTAAGTCAATAAGAATCAGTCACAATAGAGCTTATCATATAATATCTTGTTTACAGAGCCATAACTTACTTAAATAGAAAAATGTAAGACCCAGAAGTGTTTGCAAGTGTAATATTGTGTGTTTTTCTCTCTTTAAGTTGGGGCAGATACAACTTGCATTAAAATCTTAGAAGCAATTCATTTTGCTTTTTAATGTACCATAAAAAAAACCCCAACAAAACAAATAAAAATTAGAAATTATAAAAGATGGCGCTGGCACTGGATGCTGAGATTGAAATTCACAAGCATGGCTGAGTTGGAGTTGTCATGGTACCAGTGCTACTACGTGTGAATCACAGTACTATCAGATCACACTCTGAAAAGCAGCACTTTTGCCTGCATGCGAAGCAAGCAAAACCTCGGAACAAACTGTTCTGTATCTTCAAGGAACTCAGTGTTCACTCTGATCTAGTACTCTGGATCTCAAGTTCAAAAGGTGGTGATATTTTGGAGAAATTGGTCATTTTCTGCAAACGGGGCCTGACTCCACACTACCATGATACAGCAGAGTTGTGACTCTGCTGACTGTGGATTAAGTCAGAAGCACCAGAAACACCCCAGCTTTTTTCTCTCACAGTGCTGGCCCTCACACAGTGCTGAGGAAACGTGGTTTGCTTCGCAAACTGCACCGTGCCCACAGCAGTAATTAAAATCAGCAGAATCCCCTCCTGTAATCAATGCTTTTATTACTATTAGCCCTTCTGTGCTCTGCAGAGAACCACGCACATTGTAGTATGGATAATCCATCACTATCTTGTTAAACTTATTTTGCAAAATTTTACTGGAATACGTAGGCTAAGGTTAGCTCCCTTTATTGCTATGCTCCTAATAATAGTGTGCAGCCAAGTGTAAAAGATCTTCTGTCTTCTCAATTAACAGACTATTAAGCTTTCCCCTAAGAGTAATAAACTCCTGTAATCTGGCTGGGGCAGCAGTCCACAGATGCATTTTTTTTTCCCAATTTGCAAGTTCCTGTTTCCAGATCTTCTGTTTCCAGATTTTGCTGAGGAGACACACAGAAAGTATATTCGCACTAACATGCTACATAGGTGAAAAGTCATCAATCACATCTAAATCGTCTCAAAATACTTCTTTAATTTCATCAAGTATTCCTGCATTTTTACTTGTGGTACGTGAACAATCTTTAAAGACTGTCTCTCAACAGCAGACATTTTTTTATTAGGGCCATAAGGACTCGAACCATCCCTGGAAGAGACAGCTGGAAAAAGCAAACTTTTGGTCAGAAAGGTTAAATTCACTAACTTACAAGTGCCTGCACTATTATGAAATAAATGCAGGAGGCCATAAATACCTGCACCCTTGTTTCAAGTCAAGGAGTTCAGGAATGCAGAAACTGAAGATAATGGCAAATCCCCCCAAATGCATAGCCAGATACCTGGGCAACAACAGGCAGTTTATCTAAATTTGTACCTAAATGAACTGTTGCTTCGTCTAAGTCTCAATGTTCTCAATAAAAAAGGTAAGCGAGGTCAATCCGCAGAGGCGGGGTGTTACCAACACTCATAAGTTAAACCAAAGGAGAGCCAAAGATCATGCCCAAAGGAAACAAGCCTGTTTTGCTTTCACAGTAAAAAAGCAAAGGCTAAGCATTCGTAGCTTAACAGACCCAAGGCCAGAAGATGTTCTCAGGTCATTTTAAAAAAGACAAAGAGTTACTTCCTGAAATTTATGGTCTGAAGACTTGGAAGAAAGACCACCTGTCCCCTCTCTCCATAGTTTGCTCTAGAGAACAAGCAGGCTCATCTGCTTGGATGCTTGGCTTCACTGTGTATGTGCAGCCCCAACGAGCACACAGAAGGTTTGGGTAGGTTCTTTTATAAAGTATAGAGCAGGTAAGGTCATCTACTTCATCAAACTCTGTATAAAACCATGTCTGGTTTGAAAACTTCCCAATAGCTATGCTATACCAGCTGTAATTTGTTGTTTTCTTGTCCCTTGCAACCAGAAATCAGAAAAAAATCCCTAAAATTCACTACCAGGCAGTCCCACTGCATTTTTTTCAGCTTGCAGTGATAAGATGGTATTGTCAGCTCTAACCTTTTACTAAGCCATGACTAGCCTTGGGTTGCAGTGCGGGGACCACCCACGCACCACACTATTCATTCCGTCTTTTTTTTCAGCTTGCAGTGATAAGATGGTATGTCAGCTCTAACCTTTTACTAAGCCATGACTAGCCTTGGGTTGCAGTGCGGGGACCACCCACGCACCACACTATTCATTCCGTGCGAGTTAAAAGCAACTACATATGAGCAAAGGGAGCACCCAGACACTTCGAGTCTGCTTTCTCCACGTAGCCCTTCCTGTACTCACCTCAACAGTGCTCATTTTTCAGATCCAGATGACACTTCCCTACTAAAGTCTCAAGGCCAGTCTCATGCAAAGCCCTGAGAGCACATCTGCACAGCTCTGTACTGCTCTGCTGCTGTGGTTGTGCAGACATATCCATACGAGCCGTAACTCTGCTGGCGTGGCCACCAGCAGCATTTCCAAGAACATCAGAGCTTTCAGCCAAATAACTCAATGCATATTTTATATTTCTTAATGTATTAAACAAGGTTTTTTGCATTTTATTTTCTCTCTGGATGATTTAATAAGTAAGATCTTTTGATAAGCCACTTTTGATCTTTTTTTTTTCCCCCATCATACTTATTCCTGGGTTCGTGTAAGGTTTTTTTTAAGGGATCACCTCCATGACTCAGGACATAGCGGATAATTCTTATTTCAGGTTAAGAAACAACACTCTCCCAGTCAAAATAAGGAACACCAATATTTTTCTCCTCCTCTGCACTTGTTTTATTTACTGTTTTCCTATTTTTCGTAAGATATTAAATGTTTTGGTTTGACTCAGCTCCGGAAAAACAGCTCAGCACGATTTGCGAACAGTTTCCTGACTAGCTCCAAATCAAGCTCAGTTGTTACTTTGTAGTTCCATACAGTCAAACTTTCCCCTCTTCCCTTACCTGCTGTAATCTCCCCCTCATTTCCTTCAAAAGTTGCCTTCAAGACTCACTGGTTCAACCTGCTTCCCTTTTCTCCTCCTCTCCCCAACAGCCTCTTCAAACAGCAAGTCATCTTTCCCTGCTCTCAAGGATAAAATCCACCCCACGCAGAGGAGCCGGTGCCAGGTCCACTTGGGTCTTCCAAAGAATTTCACCTCAGATGACTTTCCCCTCTCCTCCCTCTCCACACTTACTCCTTTCACAATACTTAACAATGACCTCAGCCAGATTCCTTCACCACTGCTAACTTGTACCAGCATTTAATGTACTTTATACGCCTGCAGTGTTTTTTCTGAGTTCGTAATAGGCTGCGAATTCCTTGAAGTATGTCTCATTACATTTTTGTATAGCTCCACTCATTCTTGTCTCTACTTAACAAATAATAGCTACTCCACAAGAATGTTCACCATATACCCCTACAGTTTTAAATACCAGCCCTTGCAATATCAGCTTTCTTAATTTTTCTTTTGCCTGCATGAGTCATTGTTCCCATCTTCTGTGTATGTTTATGTACACACTCTCATTCACATTTCTTTCCACAGAAAGAAATGTTAAAATAATCTCCTGCACCAAAATTCCTTATTTTGCACATAAATCCAAACATTTTGGATTATCTGGAGATACAGTCAGCTTTAAAGATTTTCCACTTTTCTCTCTCGGAAAGTGCTCCTTCCCTCCCAAAAACGTATTCAAGAGAGTATAAAAGCACTCAAGAAAAGCTGTTTTAGACATAAGACCCCGTGTTTAATTTGCCCTGCTGTTGCCAGAAGAAATACATGGCAGCTGATAAACAAACAACATGCTAAAAATACACTGAAATCTTGAACGCTGGAACTAAGCCTAAGTGAAAGAGCTTTATGTTGAGGAAAACACAGTGAGGCGTAGCTCGGCTGGGAAAAAACTCTGTCATCAGGCTCCCACAAGTATAGTTGAAATAAGGCATTTTGACTGCCGCAAGGTCTTATTTACTTGTCCAAGCCTATTAGGGGTTAGACCCGCTAGACAATTGCAAGCCTGGGGTGAGCTTTCACAGGTTTCAGGTACAAATCACAGGCAGTGCCCCGCATTTGCTTCAGTTACTCTTTGGCTGCAGAAACCTTTCTTCCATTTTCTTCATTCTCAACTGGCTTTTTACATTTACTCATTTAATGAATTGTGAGTTATATTTCCAAAATGTTTCTCTTGCAAGTACAGGTTAACCTAGATTTACTCAAAGGTCCCAGGTGACATGACGAAAGCAGCGGTGCAGTTATCGAATGTGATTTAAATAACTGACGCAGACATGAGGCAAAAGAGACTGAAGTTGTGGATTTTACCTTGTATTTTGTGATCCGTCACTGGCAAATACATTTCTATATTGAGATATATATTTCAAATATATTATGATCAAGTTACCACATCATAACAGTTCCAGAGCTGTTCCCCTCTGATGAGAATCTTTACATGTAGGTTCTTTAAATAGGAAGGGCCTAACAAAATGCTATGCAATTTTAACACACCAAGACAGATTATTTTGTCTATCTCAGGTACACGCGCAGCTTATATTCCAAAAGCATTGAAGTCTCCCTAAAACAAGGAGAAGTGGTTTTTTTGGTCTATTTAACACAGAAATCCTGATATGCAGTATGGCCAAAGGCCCCACCTGAAATCTCATGAAACCCCACTGCCAACTACAATGCAAACCTGGGGTTCCTCCATCGTAATTTGGGAACCATCCATCTTCTCTTGAGAAGGATGGTAGGAAGTACAAGCAGCGATGACAGGCTGCAGGCACCACCTCAGAGTGATACAGATCTTATCTACGCGGTGTATTTCCAAATACTGTGGCAAATGCAACCCTTGCTCACAGCAAGAAGACTGCAGTGATTGCTGCTGAACTTGAGTAAACAGTGAGGATGTGGCAGCTGTAACTTCTGCTATGAAAACAGAAAGCACAGAAAATGGGGCCTTCTGCTTTTACGGGAGCCTTATCATTTTGGCTCTGTAACCTGATCATTTTTGCTCAGATGCTAAAGCGAGGCATTCTGGTACCACTATAGTCCTCCTGAGGTCCTTTTCTTCACCTGCCTCTAATCCTGGACTCTTTCAGCAAGCCCAAGCAGTCATCGTTCCCTCCAGCCTCAGGATGCCATCATGCACCCACTGCCAACTGGGCCAAGGCTCAAAGGGCGACGGTGGCACAGCTGTGTCATCAATGCACGCTAACATGAATATAGTAGATGCCTGGAAACTAGTTGCTAGTTCTGCAACCCACGCTCTACATACTGTCAAAATTTTCTGTCTCCCCTTGATCCAAACTGGGAGATAGAAAAACTGAAGTAGGCAGAAGTTTACACAGTGCTCAGTATCTCCTATCACTAATGTTACCACTTACCGCTCCTGGCATCCTAGCAGGGAGGAACAACAGCTAGCCTGGATCAAAGGAGCCTTCTGTTCCACGCAGGAGGTTCCTGGTACTGGCAGCAGATGTTTTGCAGGCAAAATTGTACCGTCCTACAGACATAGTTTGAAAACAAACAAGGGATAGCAAGCCGTATCGTTCTAATATATGTAAAAAGAGGACAAAGATGACAAGAAAATTGGAATAGTACCTTTCTTACTAAAGTGAGCCAAGTTTTCAAGTGCTAAGCAGATGTGGGAAGACAATGAAAAAAGCTGTTGAAGCCATCAAATATAAAAAAAGAAATTTTTATATGTAACTAGCTTTATCCTTAGGCCTTCATTGCAAGTTTTAAAGAGTGGGATGTAATCAGTACAATAGCACCTGCCTGTTTCTAGACAATTATTCCTTCCGCTTCTAAATTAATAATTGTAAATCTGTGCCATACAAAAATACAGGACGATTCTTTGGGCTGTTCACATTTCGTACAATAGCACCTGCCTGTTTCTAGACAATTATTCCTTCCACTTCTAAATTAATAATTGTAAATCTGTGCCACACAAAAATACACGACGATTCTTTGGGCTGTTCACATTTTCAGAGGGGGGTTTCAGTGCCTCCTATCAGCAGCCACCACTGTTTTGTTAGCAGTGAGAGCCGCCACCAGCTCCCAGCACCAGATCGCGCAGAAACAGACCTGCCTGTTTCTAGACAATTATTCCTTCCACTTCTAAATTAATAATTGTAAATCTGTGCCACACAAAAATACACGACGATTCTTTGGGCTGTTCACATTTTCAGAGGGGGGTTTCAGTGCCTCCTATCAGCAGCCACCACTGTTTTGTTAGCAGTGAGAGCCGCCACCAGCTCCCAGCACCAGATCGCGCAGAAACAGTGGCATTTGGCCTCCGGGGAAGCAACCAGTGCCTGCACTGCCATTGTGCCCTTCCCTCCCTCTGGGAGATGGTTGGTGGGACAGAATGGGAGCAGGCAACAGGCTGCCAGCTGGACCATGCTGAGGATGCTTGGGGAAAAAAAAAAATTCCTTCTCCCTCATTTTCCTTTCCTTATTCTGTCTTTGGACTTGCACCCTCTATTTTGTGTCACTAAAAAAACAAATAGCAATTTTTTTTAAGGGCTTTGTAACAAACTTTGTATCTTTCTGCCATAATAAGCATCAGTCTAAAACAAGGAGATACTGGGGGTAGGTGCTGTTAGAGGTCAGCACTTCTCAATATGCAGGCACTATGCAACACCTTGGGTGAACACCTTCAGTAGGAGAGACCAAGATTCAGTATTCAGTACAGTCAAGGCATAATGTAATATCTTAGCCAAGTATTTCAAAGCAGGGTTTTGTCTAAAAATACTTCTTTTTTTTGCCTCCTCTGTCCTTCATGGGTGGTAACTGGGCTCTCATATAGTTTAAAGATGAGATGAAAGGACTCAGTAAGTAACAGGAAAGGGGGAAATAGCATGGGAGCAATTGCTCACATAAGAGATGGACCCATCACTACATATAAGGATTAGCTGAAGAAATTCCTCACAGATTTTCAACCTATTTACAGGCCAACCAACCAGCTATCAGTACTTCTGCATAATGAAATGTATGGCTTCTTTTGATTTTGGATGAGGAAGTAAACTAGCCTCAGGAATATTCCGAGACTTAAGCTGTGATATTGAACTATAGTTTGTGTATTATTTATAACATGAATAGCTGCATGAGATATTTTGTTTCCTGGATATATCTACTTCTTGCTGCAGATGCTAATCAAGATTTTCTGCCTGTGACCATGTTGAATAGAGGAAAGTTAATTATATAAAGTAAAATGCACTTCAGAATAACATATTTGCAGTTCGCTACCCTAAGATTCTGCTTCCCCTTCCTTCTCTTCCCCTTAAACTAATTGTGACCTAAGAGGTAACACCCCCAAGTTGCTGGTTCACCACAGCAAACACAAAGGACAAGCACATGGATACACATAAGCAGGGGGGTGGCATGTAGCACCTGAAGGAACACAGGCTTCCTGCATGACCAGAGGAGAATCACAGCTCAGGCATTTTTATTGCATGAGAGTCACTTAGGTTTCTTTAAAACAAAAACCCCCAACCCTTTCAGAGCCAAACGTGAATAACACATTTGGAAAAGACTCCCTGCACAATTCTAACAGCTAACAGAGATATTAGAGGAACTTCTTTCTAGCTTCCACAGACCTCCTAGTAAAGCTTTTCCCAAGTCACAGCACACAAGAGACTGAGAAGGCATTCAGCTCCAAAACGTGCTTGAATTTCATCTTTCACTCTCCCTCTTGGTACCAGTGATGAGATTTGGGCACGGGTTCTAGCCAACCAGAATTTGGAAAACTCTAACATTTTGCTGGAGTTGCAAAGGTGCAGACAGGTAAATAATAAGAGAGAACAGCAACAGATTGGTTGGATCTACGTCTCAGTGGCTGCCCACAGCTCATTTGCAGAAATCACCTCTGCAGTCTGAAGAATTTCAGGTCGAAAGAATTTCTGAGCATGCAAAAAGGTGTGACATTAGAAGCCAACACCAGTGCAGTAAAAACCAGGGCCAGAGAGCTCCTACTAACTTACAGAATAGCCCAGTTTGCCTCTCATTTAGCGAGAAAATATCCCCATCTCACCAAACTAGACTGGGCAAAGAGAATCAAGGTCATCTAACACTGTGAATAACAGTTACTTCTCCGTCTCTCCCCAACACACCAAGATGCACCGAAGCACTCGCTGAGTTTAATTGTGGAGGCAGGCATCAAGCTTATCTAACTGGCCCAGTTCCAAGTCAGTAATGTTTGTTTTGCATTCAGTTAAATTCTGAGTAGCTTAATCGGAAAAGTAATCTGGAAATAGTGACAAATCTTTATTCATTAAGAGCAAGCAGTCCGTAAAAAAACAAATCAAAGTGGGCTGCTGTGAGCTGGGATCAGCGTATGCTTTCATTAGCAGCACTGATATTTACCAGCAGAGAGTATTTTCACTCCCGGAGTTTGTGCCATGCTCCCTTCGAGTCATCTTGACAAAAGGAAATAAAAATATTATCAACAATAATTACCTGCATGTCCTAGCCACTGCTCGAGGCTAATAGCAAGTCCCTACAGACATTCCCATGGGCGCATTACACATCTCTAATGTGCCAAGCTGTACCACACAGAACACACCATCATTGTATTCTTCAGTTTCAAAAACCACATTTTTCTTCAGCAAGTTTACAGTCAATGAAGAATAATTCACTTTTCTAAGTAGACGTCTTTGGACTTCTGCAACAAGTTTTTCTACTCTGATAAATGTTTCCAAAGTGCACATGCCTGCAAGTGATCTATCAGAGTCCACATACATCCTTGATGCCCCCAACACTAGAGTTAATTACCCTGAGGAGCGTAAGATCGGGCTGCCAAGTCCTACGAATGCAACTATTTTTTTCCCCCACATTTTGAAGTCTCTGAAGCAGAAATTTTCATTTCTTTGTCCAGCAGCTGTTTTCTGAAAGATTATCAACATGACATGCATCTTTCATTTTGTGAGGAATGAAGACCAAGAAGATTCCACATGACCACAGGTCTGCCTGTAAAGTGTTCACTGATGGTTTGAGGCATTTTTGAGTGAGTTTATAATGAATCACTAAGAAAATGTTGTTAATGAATGCTCCGAGTAAAATATTTCTCAGAATATTTACACCTGTTCAACATCCTCATCACTCCACAGGCTGTTTAGCATACTGTATGCTCAGCTCCACAGGCTCGTTTGCTCTTGCAGACACAAAGCAAGTTTACTTGGTGTTATAACACAATAAAATGAATAAATATAGTGAAGTTACAAAAGCCTGAACTCCTTGAGTAATAAAACAAAAACCGGTGATGTGCAGGTGCTCCAAGGAACTGTCCTAGGGCACCACCACTTCAGATATTAAGGCATAACATTGATTTTGCTTGGTGGGGAGGACCGAAACCGAAGGAACCAAGTCAATGAGGAAGCACGGAAGTATGGTTGGACTCCATGATCTTAAAGGTCTCTTTCAACCAGATGATTCTACGTATTTCAGAAATTATTTCCAAGCTGCACTGCCATCAGAAGACTAGATTGGCTCCTTAGGTGTATTTCTTTTCCATATGGCTGTATTTTGGCTTAGCCATTTATTCCTCAAATCAGGGGCAAGGCTACTTAGAGAGAGAAGACTGTCTTCCCTCTGAAGCACAGCTGAGTATCACTGGTGGCACTTTAAGACAACATACCCAAAGGCAGACGGTATCCCAATCCTATTCCATTTAGGATACCAAACAATCAAAATGCTCAGCTATATACTTCACAAAGTCCTAGCTGAGATCTATGAAGCTGGAATTAATGTTTGTAAATTAACTTTATTGACTACAACCTATGCTTTCCAGAATGCCGCCACAGAACCTCGTGTATGCATATTTATTACTAAGAGATCAGAAAACATAGGATGATTCATGATAATAGCCGTTATGTTTACCAAGACAGACACGACCCAAGTGCCTGCTTGCAACTGTGCAGCTCCACACTGTGCCCATACAACCTGAAACAAAAATTCTCTGGAGAAACAGCACTTGCACTCATATTGCAATCCCCCATTTGCACTAATGTCATAAGCTAACTTAAAAGCTGTAAAACATGATGCAAGTGCACCGTTCAATCTTTGCATAGTCTTCACAGGCAAATTGTGTTCACTTCTCTTCATGTTTACTTTGGAACTTAAACTGAATACAACTAAAAAGTCCTCTTTGTCATACGGACCAAAGTAGATTATAGTGGAAAAAACACACCTTTTCTCCCTGCACCGGGGACCTGAAAATTGTTTCAACATTTGTTTAGAATGATTTTCACATGAAAATTCCCATTTAGAAGTTTCCAGTTTATGGTCACTGATTTCAAGTTAATGAGCAGAAGGGTATTTGACTAAAACATCATACAGTGCTTTACAAAGTAAAGCTGCTAATCTGATCTAGGTAGTTTCATTTCCAGCTCCATGACTCTGGGTTTCCAGTCAGTAGTCTTGTTGAAGAATGTGCGTCCCTAAGTTCCTTAAGATATTTTTGTCTCAGATGCAAAAAGCCCACTAAAACTCCAATAATGGAAAGTACACATGAAATAAAGCAGATTTAAAAACCATCAAGACAATGCATTTTTCTCATTTATTCAAATCTTCTGCAGGAAGTAAACACGGAAAGATTTTAAAAAACTTCACACTGCAGTATGTACAGTTTTGTGACATCACATGAGAAAATCAATTTCTAATAAAAAAAATTAGACCAGTTAGATAAATTACTGAAGACACATCACAATAAAATTGGTTGCGGTAAAATCCCGAATTCTTATGTACGGCAATGAAAATCAATATTCTTTTGTTTTACAGGGACGGAATAGTCCTGGCACAATACTTCAATTATGCAAAATGGAGTCCTGAACTTACATGGCTGATTATAGTTATACGAGTACTTCATGTTTTAAAAGTAGTTTTGCGTTTGTTTTCCCCAGACCCTTTTGATTTGAAGCATATTCTTTCACAAAGCTAAAATACCACAGCAGAAGTCATGTCCAGAAGTGGAATACTGTTGTGTTTTGAACTGACCTGACTTAAGACTCTTTTTTTTTTTTTTTTTTTTTTTTTTTTTTTTTTTTTTTTTTTTTTTTTTTTGCCAACGCGGAGATGCACAGGGTCCCCCATGCACTTTTCATGCAGCAGGTAATCACAACTTTAAATAAAAGTATTTGTCTATACATTCTTCCAGACTTGCAACTGTATACATACATGCAAAAGTTTTTAAACCTATGTGATCATATTTACACTTATACATGGAATATACATAACAAAAAAGATTAAAAGGTTTGTTTGTTTTTTCCTTTGCATTAGAACAATACAAAATATGTATTTTTCATTACGGAAACCACTATTTACATCACCTTTTAAAAACCAATTTCAACATATTATAGGTGTAACAAGTCAATATATTTACATTATATATAAATATATATAATATATACTTACCAATTTACTCCTCTGTAAGGTGTGGCAGAGAACAAACTGGTAATATCATGTCACTGACGTCAATGAGAGCTGTAATACTTTCATCAACATTTAACAGGGTAAATTTAAACCACTCATTTCTTTCTTTTAAAAACATTTGTAAATTAAAAATTTAAAAACATTACTAAGAGTAAATGGTTAAGAAAAGTGAAAGTTATGGCTGAATTCCCTTTTGATGTCCTAATGTTTATAAACTTCTCAAACTGAGCTGCCCAGTTATGCGGTATCAGTAGAGAAGCCCTCCAGCAAAACAACTTTGATTCTGTAGTCATGTGTAACCACCCCGTCATTTCCTCAAACATTGGCAGAGGAGACACTAGAAAAATCTGGTTATCTCAGTCCTGTCTACTTCTCTCTGGAAAGAAAAGGCAACTACGAGTCAATCCCCACATCTAGCTAGCTTGAGTGCTAGACCATTACAGTGGGTGAAGAGCTGTGAGCCTGTAGATGTCCCCTTGAGCAAGGCATCGGGCACTTAGCAACCCAACGGCTGCTGCTGTACCCATTCCCCATTAAGTGAGGTCAAAGTTAGTTCATACGTAAGTCCCAAGGGGTTGCAATTACAACTGCAAGTGTGGTATAGTTACATCTCTAACACTGCTCCATGAGGTGGAGGCAGCTTGTCATCAGCAGTCTCACCCAGATACAACTGGGATTTGTCCTCCCCTCCCTTCTTGGCTCCTTTGATGTCGAGATCACAGGACAGCACCTATCATTCCTGCACCTCTTTGCCTTCAGAGCTACTGCTGCCAGTTATCTGACAAGGCCCCATTTTTCTTCAAGTCTAGTCTCATGGCTAGCTGAAACTTCATCCCGAGTTTGCAGAGCCATCTTCACAGACTGGGACACTGAAACACATATCCTAGTAATAAACATCTACTGAACCAGAGACAGAAGTTGCTGAGAATACCAAACATTACTCAAGAGATGATCTTGGTTTATCATTCATCTACAGGGAGCAGTAGAAATCAAGGATCTTTGAGTTGCTTGAGAAAACATGGCCAGCCCTACCAGTCTTTCTGCTAGTGCAGCACACCCAGCTCCTGGGCCCCTGCTTTTCTGATAAAGAAGTTCCCAAGGAAAATGATGGTGACTCCGTTTTTCACTTACCCATGCTACAAGAGGAAAAAATTCCTTAAGAGCCTTTGGTCCTCAGGTTTAAAGGCTGTAAATTTGGACAGAGTAGATTTTAAAGAAGACCTCTCTTCCCTAGAGAGGAGTAACATCAGTGATACTGGAGAATTTCATGTAAGAGACTGTTGCCCTCTTAGCAGCTGACTAAAGAGCACTCAGTTGGCATGTGCTATCTTCTTTTCAAGGACCTCACAGTTACGTTACATGCTGCTTGAGATTGCAATGTCTGTAAGAGGTGAGATTCTTCCATGAACAGCACGTCCTAAACTTAAATTCTTGTGTATAATTTACTGACGTCTGTGAGAATAGTAACACCTTTTCATTAACATAACCTGAAAAGAAAGCTAAATCATTAACAGGTCAAACTGTTAACATTTAAACTTAAATGCTTTACAAAGCTTCAAAACCTAAACGTTCAAAAGTATATATATTATAACAATAGACTACCATAGAATAAATACATAGGTAAGCACACTCCTAGACTCCAATATTACTTTTTGTTAGGGTTAGACTCTCCTCCCTACTTCTCATCTCAACTTCGTTTTGATGAAATTTTTCCAACCAGGTAACTTCACATCCATTCAAGCTACATTTTCCTGTGGAGCCCTTCAAGTAAATTATAGCCCTGTATTTACTCTGGGGACCATCTATTATTCTATATTGTATGTATTTCCTAGCTATATACATGTTGTTTCAAGAAAAATAATCAATTAAGACTTTAAGAGACATTTAATGGATGGAACAAATACCATCTTTTTAATATTTCTGCTGGGTTGAGTCATATAAAAAGAATTCAGTTCCACTGTCAATCCAAAATATACTTTATCTCATTAATGACTATTCTATGTGACATTTGAATTGTCATTGGGCCACTTATAAATGCAATATTAAAGACAAACAAAATTTTATTTTTATATTATACTTCAGACAATGACATTACTAGATTTGTGTGAAGGTTTTAAAATATAAATCTTCTTTGTACAGCCCATTAATATATTATGCTTCACCCAAATAACATAAAAATATATCTTTAAATTGCTCTGCTATTTCTCATATAAACCAGGGGGAATGTTTTATATTGGATACTGCCAAATATTTGTGTTCCCTAAAAGAAGGTGTCCCCCGGGGTGGGGGGCAAAACAGAATAGTGGTGCATTTTCCAGCTGGCAGATAGAAGTCCCTTTTAGTAGGAACTACACTGGAAAGAGGGGAAAGCGATCCCAGGCAGGGAGCGGAGAATGAGAGGGGAACAACAGCTCGTTCTGTCTCAGCAAGCAAACAGTCTTGGAAAAGAATCTCTGAAACCAAACCAGAAAGGAAAAGCGCAAAATGCCCCATCACTCAACTCCGCTATGCAAACATGAGATGGACAGAAACAGCAGTTTTGTCATGTCATCAGCTCTCAGTGGTGAAAAGAGTCAAAAGAGCGTAGCTTTCGTTACCTGCACAACCCAACTACTTAGCTGTCTGCTGATAGCACAGGGGATTAGCAGTGAAATTAGAAACCACAGAGAACATGTTTTTCAGGGGAGTAAAAAGTTCAGCAAAACATATGGTTGCCAACAATGCATATAATTTAGAGGAACTGGATTTTATCATCCTCCTCCTCCCCCATGAGAAATAAGAGCTGCAAATGGAGTTAACACTGACAGTGCTAAGAGGAAAGCAGAACCACATGGCTCTTCCCCAGCCAGCAATTCTTTTAAGGTGTCTCAGCTTTGACCGCAATTTTCAGTTACTCCCAACTCAGGCTGATATTGCCAGATGCTACAAATCACAGCACAGGTGGGGACTGAGGTAAAGGGCAGAGGAGGATTTCTTGGACATATCCCACTATCCATTACAGAACATGACAAAACCACAATTCTATCCTTAGTGCAACCTGAAAAATTATTCTAAAACCAGATTTTCTGCAGTGAAGGGGTAGTGCATTAAACCATGCATCAGCTGTTCAGGGAGTAATAAATACTGGCAGAATATGGATTCTTTTCCCTGGCTGTAGAAAGAGGCCACCACATTTTTCATTAAAATCCTATTCCATCTTTGAGTGGAAGTCTGATGTGCTGCTTCAGTGCAGCTGGCATCCTTCCGCAGGGGAAGCAGGAGGAGGCTAAACAGACAATTCCACTCACTTGCTTCACAAACTTTCCACCATTTTCCTCACCAAAAATATGTAGTAAGTTTTCTTAATTGCACTACTACAAGAGGCATTTTGGCTTTCCCCGATAAGCAGGGAAATGACAGGAATGTGCTGACAAAAGGACTCATGCAATACTTGCATGGCTTATGAAAATCTGCCTTTTGTACAAAAACCTTGAAAACCCCCTTAATTGTAACTAGGAAGTCGTAACTATGGCTAAGGATTCTGAGGAAGGCATTTGTCAAGGGCAGGGCAAGGAAGAAAAATAGATTTTACACCACTATTCTGGCAGGACCACAAACAAGATTTTAAAATAACAATAAAAATTTCGGAAGCACTAAAAAATACATTTCAGTGCATTTCAATTATTAACACTGACACAGGTGACAAGCTAATACCTTGGACGGACTGCTCCATTTCTTAAAAGTTACTCTTAAAATTTCACAAAGCATATTAAACATTAAAAAAAAAAAGAAGTACACCATCTCTATGCTCAGGTTTCCAGAAAAATAAGGATTATTTTACAGTGCAGGAAGGAAATGCAGTATATTACCACCACCTAGGCTGTACGCGTACACTTTGTTATACCAAAAACTTGCAGATCCAAGTAAGACTCTGATCAAAGAGTACTCATAACTTAATCTGATACATACAGAAATGTCTTGTATAAATTACCACCTTTCTAGTTTCCTTGTGACAATCTACTGTAAAGCAAATTTTATCTACATGTATTTTAAATAACATCACCAGAAAAATAAAAAGTTTATCAAATGAAAACATGTTTCAATTAGACCATGCTTTTCTAAAATCATGCTCCATTTATACAGTAGTCAAGTTCATATTAATTTTTATTTTTTCTTTTTTCTCTTTTTTTTTTTAAACAAAGATTCAAACCCACTGATTGTAAACTCATTGAGGAGGCTGTAGTTTATTCTGGCTCTTTTTTGATTGTTAGCACTTTTTCCAGAAGTCCATGCACTTCTCCATTCATACCATGTGGCTGAGAGGTCTTACTCCCCATATGGCTGTTGTAAGGGCTTCTTATGTTACTAAAAGAAGTTTTAAACTCTGCATCAGACGTCACCTCTTCTTTGATTGTAACATGAGTTGAACCATCAGTAAATGAAGATTCATTCCAAATTTCTTTGTCATGTGCTTCTTGGCTACTAACAGAGTTGCCGCCTTTCTGTAACATGTAATACAATATTGGATTGGTTTTGGTCAGTCTTGGAGAGTCTTTTTCATAATCATTCTTGTCCATACCTGTGATCACCCATCTGATGGGCCCCTTTTCACTGGGCATGGAACACATGCTAAACTGGTCAGACTCAAGTCTAGATACTGTATTACCCAAATGTTCAGGGAAAGGGGAACTGGCAGGACTTTTTACCGCTACAGGATACTGAAATGTTCTATGATCCACACAATTGTTCAGCTGCGCAGGGCTTCCCATTAATGCATTTACTGAAGAAATGCTGAATTCAGGTTTATTAATCGTTGCACTGGTTTTGTTTCCTTTTTTCTTGCCCTCTGTTAGTATGTTATTCCTATGCTGTGACAGATCTCTCTCACAGTTTTCTGAGAGAAGCAGCTGTTTCAACACATTAAAGCCTTTATTATCTCTAGACCAACTTCTATTTTCACTTTCATTATTTGAACCATGATTTACAGCATACTTAAATTCAGCATCACTTCTGCTGAATTTCAGTTCTTGCTGGTTAAGCAAAGGCCCATACAGAACCTCGGTAGGAGAAACGTGATTGTTTGCAGCATCAGACACATTATTTTTCATCTTTTTTAATGGACTTTCCAAAGGCTCAGCATGAAGCTTCCTCTTCTTTGGTACTGTGCAAAGACTCTTTGACTCAAGGTGTGTTGGCTCATTGTTTCGGTGACTTCTGTCCAGCTCATCTGCAGGGTAACCATCTTGATTCTGCCTCAGCAACCTACTTAACAGGCCATTTTTAGAAAAAGAGAAATCTTGAGGTGAAAGAGGCTCAGTTTTCAAATCCTCGGATGCTGGAGAAGCAGCTGTGTTTCTCTTCAGTGAATGAACAAATCCTTGAAATTTGTTACCCTTGCACTCTCTTACTTGTTGTGCATTTGAATTATAAGGAACATATGATTCTTCAGATGGTTCAGTTTTTATTTTTACAGTCAATATTTGCTCATTCAAAGCCTTATCCGTCTGTTCTTGAGAACTTTCATCTCTTAAAAGCATCCTCTCTTTCTTTTCACTTT
This sequence comes from Buceros rhinoceros silvestris, assembly GCF_000710305.1. Classification (NCBI taxonomy): domain Eukaryota; kingdom Metazoa; phylum Chordata; class Aves; order Bucerotiformes; family Bucerotidae; genus Buceros; species Buceros rhinoceros. The sequence continues at coordinate 25,787 of NW_010422684.1, read as the reverse complement.
TACCTTTATTGGGAGTTCCCAGAAGCAGCTGAAGGACAGTGCGCCTTTCAAGAAGATTTTCTATTTCCGAACCTGGAAGTCCTTGTTCAGCATGTGCAGGCTGACAACTGAATATTTTGTTATTTTCTTCATGTGTACTCAATTTATTTGTAAGCAGAGGGCTGTTCAATCTATCAATCAAGCCAACAGGTTTATCTGTGTTCCCTGCTAGCAGCTGTTTGCTAGCTCTTTGTTCTTCACTTGACATGGAAGTCTGCATGCCACACTGAGCGAGGTTCTGCAACAGCTTGCTGGCACTGAATGCCGAAGAGTTCTGGGGACTATTGTTCCTGCTCACCTTGGCTCCTTGAATTTCTTTGTTTTTAGAAAGGTCTATCAAATGTCTAGATGCAGGATTCACCAGTCTGTCGGGCTGGATGCTGCAGGCATATGGCGGTGAGTTTCGTTTGATGGCTAATGACTGGTGCGAGAGATTTATAGGAGAGTCTGCTTTTGCAGAAGCCAGCAAAGGTGGAGTGCTTAACGGAGTCAGTCGATTTGCAGTGGGACTGTCAGTAACAGGAGTCCTTTTACCAGTCTGTACAGTGAATTTTGCCACATCAGCTGCACTGTGTGGTCCCTGAGGGTCATTACTCTTGTCTACCTTTTCTTCACTCTTATGCCCAAGTAACAGCTGAAGTAGTGTTACTTTCTGATGGGGATTCAGCCTAGAAGCTTTCGGAGTGTCTTTGTCTTCCTTGTTGTCTGGAGGGGAAACTTTTGGATCCCAGTTATGAAGCAAGGACTGAGTCAGGTTATCCAATGATGGAGGTGGACCCGCATCTGGTTTATCTGTCCTCTGTTTAAAGGATAGGTCTATAGGAAGACAGTTAGAATGGGAGCTTTCATCATCACTGCTGTCATCTTCTGTAAAACTAGGATTGTTGTCTGAATAATCATCAATAGTTGTTGGTGTGCTGCTGTCTTCAAAAATGCTGCCTCTCTCACTCAGTTCATGCCCTTTTACATGTTTGGTGGTGTTCTGGCTTTTCAGTAGATGCAAGAGCAAACTGTTGCTGGGAGAGGTTTTCAGGTTACTCCTTTCCAAAGCACTTTTATATCCCACAGTTTTCGGAGGCGAATGCACGAGTCCCACTGAACTCTGAAATGCTGCCGTATTGCTTTTGCTAGGTACTGTTTTGGTTGATGATCCTGTTTGACCATTGAGATGGCTTGTCATTCCTTTTGCTAAACCAAATTGGCCAATATCTTTCTGAGTGCTTTCTTGTAACCTGGCCATAGCTGCAAGTCTCTCACTTGCTATTTGATTTGCATTTTGTGCTTTTAAAGCATGTTCCCTGGAGTACTGCTGCAAGTGAGCTTCACTTGAAAGGAGTAAAGCTAGCTGGCTGCATGCAACACTGGGCTTCGGTGAAGCAGCAGGACTAGACCGTTTCTCCACCATGCTTGCAACAGCTTGTAACCTTGCAGCACATGACAGTGGCTCATTTATCACTTTAGGTCCGCTCTGCACCCCGTGAGGAGATTCTATAAACCTCTCTTTAGGCAGGTTCTTTGTTACATCAGGTAGGCTGTTGTCCAGCTTCTGATCTTTTGCTTTGCTCTTCTTCAGAAGAGTCTTCAGGTGACTGGACGCAACACCATAGCACCTTAAATCTTTCTCCACTTGTAGAGAATCATGGCTAAGGGAATACCCTTGCTCCTTAAGGCTCTGCCTAATCTGCTGTGACAGAGCAACACTCTGCAGCCTAGAGCTGAATGACTGAAGCAAAGAGGCAAGTAATGTGCTATCCTGTTTGCCTTTAGGCACATTTTCAACCATGCCAGCTAACAAAGCTTCCTTTTTCCCATCTAAATCCACAATGGAATCAGACAACCGCCTTCTCTTTGCTGCATTCCAGTCTTCAGAAGACTGCAACAGCCTTGCTTTTTTGAGGTGCAGCATGCCAGATCCCTGATATGTATTTCTGTTAAGAACTGGACCATTACTTTGACAGCTGGGAAATATATTTCCAGAAATCTTAAAGTTTTGATCTTCTCCACTATGCCCAGTAGGCTTTTTGTCGACTGCAGTACCTGAGCCTCCTGCTGCTTGATGCATTAGTAATCCCTCTAGGTAAGTTAGAACAACAGAATCCTGGTGCATCTCAGAGCCAAGCTCTTCTCCATGAGTCATGTTCAATAAAAGTTTCCAAAAGGGCTCTGGTTCTATTCACTTCAAAGACTAGTTTTGCTGTAGCTGAATCAAGATGCAGATTTAAGAAATAATAGGTAGATGTCTACAGTGTTTCCTCTCAGACTTTTGGAAACAATACAAAATGTCACATTCCAAGCAGGCTTCTTCCAGTGTATACTGTTTGATGAGCCAGGTCCAATCATATCATTCTGCTGATATCTAGAATACTTATGAAAGGCGTATAGAAGGAGAACTCAAAACGTGGTTCCACAGGAATAAAGTTCCATCAAGTATTTGCCACCTTCTTTCTCCAGGAAGCCAGCTTGGTTTTCATCTTTTTCCATCTCCACCAAGAACATAAAATTCCTAAGTGAAAAATAAAAAAATAAACAAAAACAAAAAAAAAAAAAAGAAAAGATAAGATTTAGGATAAGATCTAATTGTGTAAGACTCTTTTTTTAAAATCACATTGTCTTACAGAGATTCAGGATATAGAAACAATAACTAGATTCCAGAAAAATGAAGTAATGGGCAAAGTACACAGTAACTAAAGAACTTTGTGAGAACAATTCTAAGGCAGAAAAATTTTATATAAAAATTAAGCTTAACTTCATAAGAATAGCTACTACAAGCTTTCATCAGATTTCTCTATCCTGCAGCTCAAAATATGGAACAGAAAACATGACAGGAAGATCTTAAATCACTCTAAATATAGTTTTAAAAAATTACATTGGATTTTACGTCACAGTTGCACCAACCTTTCTACTTTATTACGTGTATACACAAGACATGCAGACTATCACTCCAAAAGAGAGTTAATGGGAAAAGGCATGCCTGAAGTCAATGTTCAGATTCATGTTCAATCTGTTTCCCCAAAACAAAACAGGTAGCATCATAGATATGAGTACATTTTTATTTAACAAGTAGATGATATTGCTAAATATCACTGCTGCCCAGGACTATCTAGTAATGCAAGATCTAGGATGACAGAACAACTGGGAGGAAATCTGTTGTTCTTACAATTCCCAGCTACCACAAAGGTTGTTAGAAGAATCACGTGATAGGAGTGGTGAAAAGGGTGTTTATGTTCCTGATACTACATAAATCCTGGTATCAAAGCCCTTCCTTCACTGGAGGATTTTTACTTTTCCACATTCTTTCCACGTAATAAAAATAATAATGGTAAAAGGAAAAACAAAAACCAAAACCAAAAAACACACCAACACACACAAAGCCCCAGGTCTTCCTTGAAATCTCGTTATTTTCAAAAAGAGTAGAGCATCTCCACTCAGTATGCCCCTGGATGAGGCAATATGCTATGAAAAAGCTGTTTTAAAAAGCACAAAAATGGCACTTACACTGGATCTTCGATTTTAGTTACATTCCTGTCAGCAATAGCATGAACAGTTCCGACAGTCACAGTTCAATACTGAGATCATTACCCCACACACGCCTACTCCTCCACTCATTCTGTTCAACGTGAGCAAAGCTGAGTGTCCTTCCACATACCTGACTGTGCCAGTTGTTTTCACAGACCAGAAGTCCATTAAAACTTGTATTTACAAGTATTAAAAGCAGGGTAAATAATCTTTGCCTCCTTATAAGTGAATGATTATTTTATGATTGATTTTCCAGAGGCTATTTTTCAATTGAAAAGTTACAGGGAACTAAAAGTCAGAAAAATCTCAGATCTAAAAAAGCCAAGAATCAGAAGAACAACTGAACAGCTATAATGTTAACGTCCATACATTCCCCTGTGTAAGTACTCCCTTACTAGATTTTAAGTAACATGAAACTCTAAAAACTGAGCTATCTTTAAAAAAAAAATTAAAAAGGGAGAAGAGTTAAAGTAACTGTAATACATTGTACTGTAAACGTATCTAAGTATCAAATGTCAAGTTGGTAGCTACTGCTGGAGTCTCAGTACTTCTCTCAGAAATATATGTCTACATTAACTAGCACTTACTTACCTGTAGCAGACGCAGCCCTCCCTCAACTATGTAACTACAACCTAAATGTGGATTCATCCCATTAAAAATTACCAATCATCTTACTGTTCCTTCAAAAACCTATGTATCTCTGGGTGTGGTTTTGCAGAGTTTTAATCCCAATAGACTAAAATCAGAAATAACAAATCCTTGGGAAAAAAAAAAAAAAAAATCAAGATTTCCAATAAATACATCAATCATACAGCAACTGCAACAGCAATACAGCTAGATTTATTTCCTCAAATATCTGGGAATGCACTTTATCAGCAAAATACAGATTTCCAACTTTCAAAAATAAACTGTTTATCTGCAGACACATTTTCCTATTTCAAAAGGGAATTAAGCTAGCAGCATGCTGTTCTTAAAAAGGAGTGAGTAGCACTTGATACACTGTGTTTTGTGTTTAAGACAATAAAAATGAATTTTTAAGATTTCGTGCTGATAAATTTAATTTCCTATCTGGTAAATGCAAACCTTGTAGCTTACCTTTAAGATGAAGTCCCAAACAAACACACCATTAACTCAATATTGAGTAAAACTTTACTCATTACAGCTCTGGATAATTAAGAAAAGACAGTGTATTTTTGCAAATCCCTCAGGTACTCAGTCTGCTGCAGATGACACCACTTGTAGCCAGTACAGTTTACATACAACAACTACTCTAAGAGGTATTTTGCCACCTTTTTTAATTACTCAGTGCTGTAATATTGATAATTTGACAGAAATCAAATTATCAGGTTGCTAACAAAGGGACCTTCATTAAAAAGTAAATCTGTAAAACACAAAAAGGAATGGGACATCAGTAATCCTTCTAAAAAGCCTGTTCTGATCTAGTGCTGCAACCAGTATTACAGCATTATAAAACCTTACATGACCTAATGTACAAGAGACAAATGTGATGAAGTCATCATCCATCAGGAACTGAAATCACATTTAAATAAAAGTCTCTAAACCTACACATTACGTATGATAGAAAACCAGGTAGTAAATTCCAGAGTTTGAAGGCAGTCTCATAACTGAGCATTTCCAGTGAGTTTTGAATGAAGCACACTGTGGTCGTGTGGAAACTGAACCAGCTTGGGAAACTACTGTTTAGCTGGACACTAAGGCAACCAGTCAGCAACCTTTTAAAAAACATATAGACTGTACCAATTTCCTTGGAGCCACTGAAATGTTGATTTTTCTCACTATTGAGTAATATTCCACAAGTTACCAGAACCAAGGAAAGGAAAAAAAGGATGTAAAGAAGTAAGGCAGAAGTCAGAAAGAGATGCCATAGAACCACAGATCTCGTATTTCCCAGAAAGGGCTAAAGTAAACTTATTGCAATTAGCCTCTGACATCAATCTCTAATATCTACGAATCTCTAGACTTAATAACTACCTTTAACTATTGTGTCAAAATAAACTGCTAAATTTGATGTGCTTTCTTGACCACTTAACTAAAGTATACAGACTCTTTTTTTGTTGCTTCAACTATCTTTTCCCAGACTTCTGTATCCTAACAAATAAATAAAACACTTGTTTTGCAGAGACTATTTTCAGAACCTCCCAGAGCATGTACTGATCACAGCTCATTAAGTCATGTTTACCTAGACAGAACTAAACAAGCAGCAGCATTCACAGCACAAATGCTGTAACCTGGGGAGATACTCAATATCCCAGACCAGTACTTCTAGTTAAATCCCTTTGCTAAATGGAACAGAAAGCTACAGTAAATTCACAACATTAGACTAGTATTATTTGACTAGGAGGGCTACACAATCTAGTGGTAAAAAATCATAAAACTTGGTATTATCAAAGTGTCATTTTCTGCAATCTTAATTCAAGATCTTATGAAAAACCTTACATAAAACTATTAAGATATTCATTTAGGAAACACGCAATGGCTAATACATTGCCTATATAAACACTTATTAGAGACATTATCCAAACTCATGCACATTGTTAGAAAGATTAATAGAGGTTGAAATGTATGTGTATATATGTATACACATACACACACACAAATAAAATATTTTTATTAACTGCATTTCAGAGTTCTTTAATGACTATTAAATTCCTGTAGTAATTTATGTTCCCTTTTTAAGTTGAGTAAAAACATGAATTTGTAGAGGTGTTATCAAACTGGTCTGTGAAATTAAAATCTTAGGTTATTTAATAAATTCAGTGTTCTAATGGTTAGAAACTCCTGCAAGACCCTGAAAAAGTCTCTCACTATCTCACTGACTTCCTGTTCTCATATTCTCAAATGTAAAAGCTGCAGCCCACCACACCAACCAATAGCTCAGACAGTCATTTCAATTATTACAGATTTGAGGAATACTATACAGTGATTAGAGTGGCAGCTTGCGATCCAGGGTCCAATTACTTGCTGTGCTGCAGACAGGCTGTCTGACTTCTGGCTTTACTTTTCTGTACCCTGTTTTCCCAGATAGAGTAATAATAGATGCAAACTTCAGAAAGATAATTGAGGATAAATACATTTAGGGCTGTGTGCTGTTCAACAGCTCCATGAACAGCACTGAATAAGCACCTTAAACATAGGATTTTAAGTGATTCCACATCTGTATAGCAGCCTGCAATGAAATGCTGCAGAGCACTATAAAATCAAGGTCTCCAGAAAAATTTCTAGATGCTCTGGAAATCGCAGCAGAATCTTGCAGTAAACTAAACACGAGTGGGGAAAATGAGACTAGCTGTCCCAGAACTATTTTATTATCTCAATTTTTACTACTTTGATTTTAGCAGACAGGAAAGATGTATTCAGAGTGGTGCTATAGGCACTTTAGTTGACTCTTTTTGCTAAGGTTATAAGCAGTGAAACAGGCCTGATTCAACAACCCTCAGTACCAAACCCACTGAGCTGCACAAATGCGCAGGTACTCCAATGGCACTTAAGCATGTGCTTTAACAGAATCAAGTATTTAAGTACTTTGCTAAATCCCCACTTTATGTTAGAAACTTAGTGAGAAGAAAGGAGCAGCTGAGGCCTCTTCACAGTTTTGATTCAGGCTATCAAGATATTTTGAAGGTTCCCTTTGTAAATGTAATTTAGAAAGAGATAAAAAAAAGCAAAAGTGATCAGATGGTGGAGAAAATTCAGCAATAAATGGGTGAATTCGTCCATGGTTGCACTCAAAAGAACTTGGGAATCAACAAGCCTTTTTATTACAATGGATTAATTTAAAAAAAAAAAAAGGCTCCTCTTCTACAATTGTAGGATAGCACTCTGAGAAAGCAAAAACAGGCTTCTTCCCAGGATCCTGGCATGTTATTCACTCCTTCATTAGGCTTACTGACTGACTCCAAAAGACATTTTAAACATGGAAAGGATAGCCTATCACTTTTAAACAGCTCAGTCAGAAGAGGGCACACGGGGAATCGTGTTGCAGCACCAAGAGCCTCCACTGTTGCCAGGATTTCTGGGGGGGCCTCCTGATGCCCTGACCCCACCAGGGAGACAGTATCCCCCATCCTGGGCAGGGGTGTTCCCTCCAGGCTGGGCTGCTCCTGCTGCCCCTCCTGCAGCACATGGCAGCATCACTCACACTATTCCCCTTTGGGTAGCAGCAGGGTTAGCAACAGCTACGCCTTCATGGCCAAATCCTGCGCAAGTATGTGAAATGGAAAAGCCTTTTTCCCTGTTGTTTTGTTAAGCTGTCTACTGCCAAACACCATTCTGACATTATTTTTCTTAAGAGAAGTTTTAGACAACAGAAAGTGCTGTTGTTTTTTTCAGTATTAGGGGGAAAAAAGAGGGTGAGTGGAAAGGAACAGACCCAAACCATCCCAGTCAAAACCTTCTGACGATTTTAGCAGCTTCAGTGGTAGGATTTTGAAAAATACTGCAGAAAACCAATTCTGTAACAGAGGATGCAACAGCTCAAGGATATGCAACTTCACAAAAGCACACAAATATTGAGGACGTGAGACATTCTAAGTCACATAAAATTGACACAAACACAAAACCAACAGCACAGCAGACTCAAGAAACAGTTTTTCCTGTGAGAATTAGGTCTGATGGACCACTGGACTGAAATGTTAGTGAACAAACAACTGAGTGGGGAAGAAAAACCCCTAACTGTTCTGTTGGTAGAGACTATTTAGATTTACTTCAGCTTTTAAGAGACTGCTAAAATGTAAAATGCTGATTACTGCCTTTGTTAAACCTGGCCCCAGAGACACATAAGGAAGGGGAGGCTATTCCTACATATTCCCTCTGGGGCGTGGTAAGGAGGCTTCAGACACCTCATCTCAGTGTCCCTCTGCTCCTCAGATTTCATATGGGATTCTCCACAGTCCAGGAATCTGTGACTCACCCAGACCATGCAATACCACCTCATGGCAATGAGGAGCTTTAGGACGATATGTATATCATGGAGGAATATAGTATTTCCACTGTCTGCTTAAATGACATTTGGAAATGTCACAGAGATTTTCATATTTATGCAGGGAGCCTTTTGGGGAGGCAATGAGAAAGGTTGCACGTGTTTGTGCCCACGCGAGGAGAGACGCAGAAGTCAGAACACCTCAAAACTTGTCAGCAAAGCATTTTCACACGAAAGACCAGAAGTCTGAGCAGTGCTGGCTACACTGCAGCTATTACCCAGCCCTGGGGACACACGTTGCAGAGATATGCCCATCTAGCTCTGACTTGCACCTCTCCCCTGAGAGGAAAGCACGAGCATGAACAACAGCAACCTAAGAGCTGTGGTGCTCAGAGAAAAACTTATGTCTGCGCTGCAGACTGACATATACAGGAGAGAGCCAAGTCAGCTGGGCTGGCAGAGTAAGCCTAGCCCAGTGGCAACAGACCCCATGCAGGTTAGCCTGCCCCTAGAAGCAGGGCATTTCAACACAGCGCTGCTCTGCTACGACTCCTCTAAGGCTGGCACTCCACCCATTTCAGGCACCTCTTCCAGAAAGCAGGGCACAGCTTATACAAAGCTGCAGGCAGACATTTCTGCCTAAGTTACACGTGACTCATGGTTTTGAAGTTTACTTCAGAAAACTACTAGTAAGGAGGAGAAAAATAAAAAAAAGGAAAAAATACTTACCTAAACAACAAAAAAAATCCCTCACCCAACAACACCTCAAAACCAAGCAGTCCCCCCAAACAGCTGAAGTAAATAAATGGAGAGGAGAAAATTAGGGACAGACAAAAGTGCCATAAAAGATGAGTTTGTGAAAGCCTTAGTAGCAGCTCTCAAGGTTTACAAGTACACTCAAGCATCATACACAGCTTAATCCAAATCTGGCCTGTACATCAAAATCTCCTGCTAAGTAAGAAGTTCTGCTCAGTTCAAGATGAATCACTTGTGTGGTCACTTTTCAGGCTTTTGGCACTCTTCAAATAGCTCACGTCAGTCTTGCTTAAATCAGTATTTTGTATTCTAACAACTCGAAGAATTGAGCATCACAGAAATGATCATTCCTAGATGTGGAAAACCTCACCCTGTTCATGTAATTTACAATTTACCCCTGTAACTGAATAGTTCACAGAAATTTCAGTCGGTTTTATAGCACAGACCCATGCGCATATATTTGTTCTGTACTATTAGAGGATCATTTCTATTTTGTTCTGTAACGGTAGTTTGCCTGTAAAGGGCATCTTTGCATTCATTCCATGATCAGGATCTGCTAACACTTAGACATGAACTTAGAAACACATACTTTGCCAACTCTTAGCTAGTTGTACTATGAAGGGACATTCAACCTACAAATGCCACCTGTGAAGAAATCAAGTATTTGACATCTAAAACTGCCCTACTGAGTCACTGCTCAATGATCTCCTGCTGGTGAAGACAAAAAAAAGACAGAAACTAAATGATAAGGCAGAAAAATTACACCTCATCCCATCCCCCATAAGGACAGGAATCCAGAAATAGCACATACCACTAAATTTCAACTCACTTTGGGTAGTGTGTTTATGAAAGCTCAGAAGTACTGTGAGCAGAAAGGCTTTTGGTTAATTGAGTCTTCTTATTTAAGAGACCAAGAGCAAACAGGCACAAAATTATATACCAAGATGTTTTCAGGATAGAGGGGTGGATAATGTACTGTTTGGTACAATAGAATGGACAGAAGACACATCTTTCCAATCTCTGTAAACCACTTGTCTATAAATTAAATTAAAACTTAAAATTAAAACTTAACTAACAACCAGATTCCCATTCCTTCTAACACTAGGAAAACAAAATCACTGATTATACATTTAACTCTACATCAACTCCCCAAGAATGAGACTTGATTAATATACAGTGAAGAAATCAATGTCCTCTTCTGGACAATCATGCTTTTGAGTTACAATCAATGCATGCAGATAATGCGTTTCTGACAACTCTGGCCTTCTACTTGTTGGAGGGATCTAAAGATACAGGCATTGTCATACGGTAAGTGACTTTGTTATTTTAACCAAGAACTGGTTTCACAGAGGCCAAACAGCCACAAAGAACTGAAAAGTAATGCACAGCTTTTATTCGGCAGTAGCAGTTGTGTTCCTCTTAATGTCTTCTGGTTAGTTACAAACAAGTGCCACTTTCTGGACTTTTGAACAGAGTAAGTTTCAGCTAACCAAACACAAATACACAGTAATTAGGGTTAAGTATAGGGTTAAGTAGAGAATCACAGTCACATAGTACTCAATTATGTGTAAAACCCCATAAAACCATGTTAAAGACCCAGATTTTTTAAAAAACCTAGTACTAGCACAATAAAAAAAAAATCTTTTTTTTTCCTCTCCAAAGCAGCAATAAAACCAAGCAGAATTAAAGAGAGAACGTGAGAACCAACTTTAGAAAACCAAGGGTGAAGACACTTAAAACATCCTGTAAAATTGTCACAGAAAGTCCTCAACTTACCAGTGTGCCAGAATTAATCTGAAAACATTCATAACTTAAATCCTTAAACAAAATACTAAAAGCCTTTCAAGACATATACACGTATACAAAGATGATCAGTTAGCTAATAATACCTTCAAACATTAGGAATTGGGCTGCAGCTCAACTTTATCCATTAATCAAATCAGAACAATTAAAATACTGACTTAGCTAAATACCAGAAAAAACTGTATTCATTGCCACAAAGCCATGGTAGGAACAGGAGATGGCTGGCAAGGGGAAGCAATTAAAGACCCCTCAATACAACGGTGTATACCTGAAAGTAATTTCTCAAATTTTATGCTGATAAAAAAATGAGAAGCACCTTAAGAAGATAAATAATATGCTGCCACAAAGTTGTGGAAAAGAGCTCTTACTAATAAGTTTTGTATCTGTCTTTCGTGAGTGCTGCATGAAGAAATAACTGCAAAGTAGCAAAAAAGTCTATTTACTGTTACTCCTTGATCCATTAACATCAAGGAAGTTGAAACAGGTGGTTCATACCTATTTAAAAACCATACAAAAAATACAGATGTGCGATTGATTTCTGAAGGAAGTATGTGTTTTTCTACATGTAACAACATTACTTCTAAAATAAAAGACCTATTAAAAATAGATCTATTACTCCATACTTGCAAGTAGGTATTATTATTTAGGACCATCTTTCATAGTGCCTGTCAAACCAACAACCTCACAAAGCCTTTATAAAGCCATAGGCCCAAAGTGTCAGTTACACCGACCAACTTCACTGCCGTATGTCTAAAATAAAGTCTGCGCTCAAGAGCACTGCTGAACGCAAGTGGCACCAGCACATCAGAGCCAAACTGGCTTCACCTTGATCTCTAGAAAAAAAAGGCGATTTCAATCACCATGAAGAACAATGCTAGTAATAAATAAAATTACACTAGTTCAGAAGCTGTACATTTAAAAGTATACAAAACAACGGTTCCACAAGAATTCTTGTCTGATTTAAGTATGAATCGTGCCAAAACACATAGTCTTGTCTACGGATCTGCAGCTGCTTGCTCCTGCTACTTTCCCTGCATTAACACAAGCATCCCTACAGAAAGCTCCTACAAGGCAAGTCGAACTAAGGACCTCATTACCATTGAAAGAAACCCCAAAGACAGCACTGAGTGGTTGTTCCACAGTTCTCCACATGGAAATGCTGACTGTTAAGAGTGGTGAGGAAGGGCAAGGAGCAGGGCCTCCTCCTTTCAGCCCTGAACTGCACTTCGGCCAAATGAAAGCAAGAGGAGCATAGCAACCTGTGAGATTCTCCAAGAGGTAACCCAATCTCCAGGCAAAGTGTCTGTGGTGAGTTCAGAAGAGTTCACAGGTGAGAAAGATGCCTTTTCAAGAAGCAACTCCTAAACAGAATTAAAAAAAAAAGAAAGGAAGAAAAGGTCAACACATTCTTTTCAAGCCCTCTGAAATCTGAAAAGACAACTGGAAATAGAACAACTGATTCAAATATTTTTATTTTTATATTTTACTGAGGCATCTGTGAAGCTGGAGCATAAATCCTATTAAACTGAACTTAGTTTGTCCATCCTTAAAATAGATTTGACATACAAACACAAACACAAGGTCAAGGTCACAGATCAGCAAGAAAGATTACAAAGAGGACTGATGTAAGAGCTGGCGTTTGATCAAAGCTCCTGGGTATTTTTTTTAGTACACTTACCAGAAATACCCCTAGGTTTTCTTCACATTGGTACATTACATGTTTTAATTATTTCCTACCTTTAAGAGCAGATGCCCTATGATTATTTAACAGGAGATGTTAGGCAGCTTATCAAGTAAATTAAGGAAGAACTCTCATGCTAAATGAAAAGAAAGTCAAAGACAGTGCTTTTTCCACCCTTTTCAGTCTATTCAGCTATGTGCTGATAAGTACTAAATCACCAATCCAAAAGAAGAACCCAATCACAAATATAGGACATGACAGTAAGACCTGACTGCTAAACAATCAGGACCTCAGTTTGTAACTTCACGCAGTCTGAGTTACTTAATATAGCAATTGTATATTTGGATGTGCACTTCCAAGCACAACACTTGTTTATCTATCCTATTTATCTGTGTGCACAGCAAACATTTCTCAATTAAAAAAAAAACCTCTTAACAAAAGGTCTGTGCAAAACACAGTCAAACTAAACTCTTCTGTAATCAGGACAACATTTACCTCCTAGAAAGCTGCTTTAATGCTGAACACTGAGTAAGTGAGCAGATTAAACACAATAGCAACAGTTGAAAGACTCATTAAAACTCAGCTACTGAAAACAGTCAGCAATGAAAGTCATTTGCTAATCTATCCATCCATCCACTGATACATCCTGAGAGCTTTAAACGTGCTGAAAAACATTTAACTTATAGGTCACTCCAGCAGACCTACCTTCTAACACTTAAACAAGAGTAAGAAAGGTGTCTTGGGCAACAGAATATCATGTGACATTCAAACTTTTTGCTGCCACAAAGTTTAAATGCTCGTTATAGTAAGTAGTAATTTAAAGAATAGTGTGGCTTGTACTCTTACTTCTGAAATCCCACTTTCAACATCAGCAGAGCTCTCATGTTAGTCTAGACATGACTGGGAGTTATTTATATTTAGACATAGAGCTATATCTATAAATAGGACCGTTCATGCTGGTATAATGCTTTTATCAAAATCCATTTGGGGTGATCTGTATAACTCACACGTATGTGGGCATCTCAGACATTGCCAGTAAAACCCTCATGCCATCACAAGCCCCTCTGCATCTTCTTTTGGCTGTGTTCAACACTTGTTTACTGATTTTTCCTCAGTTTAGTTTTTGTATAGGTTTTACTTCTGCACTCGGAGTGACTCGGTTGGTGCAGTTATTAATAAAGAGGCCTTAATTATGTTACCGGGTGTCCTTTTACGTTTATTGAATGTTGTATGTCAGGATTTTTAATGAAGTTTTTCTCAGAAAAGAAAACCTTAGTTAAAAAATAATAAAGAGGCCTTAAATGAAAAAAAAAAAAAGCCAACCCCAAACCTCTAGTGTGAAAAGGTACCTCCTTTTTGAAAACACCCTTCAGAAGAATAAGACTGTCACCCTTTTAAGCAATGGTATTGCCTGAGCTACTAGACCCAGATACAAATCACTCCTGAAGTCTGGGATGTGAGCTTCCTAGGGCAACAGTACAGTTCTTCTTAGCTCTGACAGTGATTCATCAGATCTTAAAACAGTCACTGGTTTAAGATCAAATTGAGTTAAGTTGTAGCCCTCAGAGCAATACAATTCTGCTCTTCTTTAGTCCCTGCTTTTCTAAACCCTTTCAGCAAAACAGGAGAAAAGGGAAGGGTTTTATTTATTTTCAAGGGGAATTTCTATCCTTCCTTCTTTGTGAAAGGCTGATAAAGCTTCTCACTGCATTGAACTGTTAGGAAGGAAAAAAAATAAAAACCAATCAGGCAATGATTATGATTCAAGATTAAAACAAGAGGATCATTCAACATCCACAAACAAATCAGCAACTTACTCTGAGAAACAAACACATACGAAAATTCAAATGCATGAAAACACTTTTACTTTAATTGATCTATACTAAAGTAACTGTTCATTCAGTATCACATCAGGTTTTCTCTCACGCTTATACTAAAATAAAAACCCAAAACTCTTTAATATCATAAACAACTTCAATAAAACAAGTTATCAGCAGATTTTTTTTTTCTGTTAAATACAAGTTCACACTCATCACAACCTGCAAGTGCAAAGGGTTTTTGCTATTTGCAGTTCTCAGTTTTGGATCAAATTTCCCCCTTTTCAAGTGTAAGGGATGTGGCATGCTGCTATCAGTTGGCAGTGACGGTTTTGGACTTTTTCCTAGTGACACCATGGAGAAAAATGTCTGATACTGAATTGTATGCCATTCCTCTCTGGAAAGCTCAAACAGGCAGAGCCAAAGCTTTTTGTAGAGAGACCCTAACATAAACCATTTCAAGTGTGCTGTTTTTTAAAAGGGGGTAATGACAAACTACAAGAAATGACTAGCCAACAGAGCAACAAAAATGAGTATGACAGCACAAAGAAGAGAGTACTTCTGATCAATTCAGTAGTCAAGTAGTTCACAACAATGGATTATCTTGAAGCGCTGGATGGTTGCCAATACCCAATTCATAAAGGTCCTATTTCATTTAATTAAAAAAAGTATTGTCTCTGTTTATATTTACATGAATGAAATGTCAAATGAAGAAGTTTTTAAAAATGTTGAAATATAATTTGTATTAATACTTTGATAGTAATTTTTTAACTTTAATTGTTTATTTGTTCTAACAAATAGATCTATGGATGTTAATAGAACAACAAAATAATGGCATGATTATGCGCACATGCAAATTTGTATGAGAGGCATCTAACTGGTGAAACATCTAAGTTAGCAGAATTAGGCACATGATTATCTAGATAGACATCCTCCATACTGAAAAACAGTAACATATCACCAGCTGTTAAGAGCAAACTGGCTCACATTCAAAATTTGAATATTCTTCTATTTTTCAGGACACAGCATAGGATTTCCTTTTCCAAACAAGATGCGCAAGATCAGTTATTCCAGCTTTCCCATTCCTCAAGTTCCTCAGTTCCACACACCAATCTTAGAAGGTTTCCCACATGCTGTAAGACTGATACTCATTCATCATCTAACAATTAGCTGGTGGTAACAATGAGAGGCAGTGGGAGATAGGCTGTAAATTTCTCTCTGTAAATCCTGCCTTAGGTTTGGGAGAGGGAAACCCACAGGAGTATCTTAAAGTTGTGATTACAGTTTTAATCTGTGCACTTGATGTCTACTGTTAAAGTGCAGGAAGAGAGGGAAACCATCATAAAACAAAAGACCTAAGAGTACTAAATCTAGCAAGTAAACACAGGAAACTCCATCAAAGTAGCTCAAACTATGTATCACATAGTAAAAAGTCATTATCTAACAGTTCTTATCCATAACTGTAACTCCATTGACTCAGCTGATCAGACTAGGTATTACTTCCAGCTTAATCTGCCATGATAGAGACCTGAACATGGCTGACAGGTCACGACCCACATCCTTTGTGGTATATAAAGCTATCTTTCCTTGACGTATCTGGAAGAGTCGCTACCCAGCTCAATATCCCATTGATCAGTAACTTCACTGTTTTCTAAATCAATATATAGCAAGGTATTGTCAATGACCCGAAGGTAAGTTTCACTGATTGCCTGTATTCTTACTAAACTGTACTTTTTTTGTTCCTTCTCTTTTTCAGAGTCTTTATACAAATACTGTCATAAAGCTAAAGCAGGTGGTTTTCCTTCAAGCCCTGTTGCTAAATTTCACCAGTGAACCATACCAAAAGAGCTTCACTGAAGACTATGTTAATATGATTTCATTTAACAGTAATTTAGGCTCCGACTTACCTGCACAATCTCACAGAACCACAAGATGACTCAAATACCAAATTTATGCAGAAGCAAGTAACAGGGAGGTGCAAGCCAAACAGGGCAAGAAAGGAAACCCAGAAGAGTGGGGGGTGGGGGGGATGGGACAGGACAACAGCAATGGGGACAGGCCACCAAACAAACACCACCACCACAATCAAACTCCACTCTTCTCAAATGAACTTTATGCTCAAGAAGCATACTTTAAAAATCCAGTTGTTGAGAAAAGGCCAGGAGTGTTGGTGGGCAGGTAATCATGTCTTCATCTTGCCAGGAAACTTCTAGCAGATTGTTAGTTTGGCACCCTACTTAGCAACCTCAGGAGAAGGAGATCAAAGACTATTTGGAGATGTGATTCCCCAACTCAGAATTTTTAAGAAGGGTAAGGACCAAAGCTAGTGAGAATTAGGTAAAGTTACCACTCCATGCCTGTGGTGAGAAAAAAAATACAGGTTAATAAATTTCTTCAAGTTCAGATGCAGAAACTCATACCTTTCAATGCTGGATCTTTGCAAATCTGCTTTTCACACCACCCTGCCAAAAATAAATACATTATAATCAGGAAACAGAAACTTATGGTGGAAAACAATTTTGTTTCTACTGTAACAGAAAAGTCATTCTGTTAATTCAGAATTAGCTCATGAAAGAGAGGCCTGTCTTACTTCTAACCACAAGTTTGATACCACAAGGCATCAACAAACTAAAATAGACTTTTCCCCTGAAGTTTGTGACACTATCATAGCTTAACCAGTGAAATCGAGCTGAGCAAGCTGGTAAAGGTAACATGCCAGGAGAGAGGGGACAGGTCGTCTTGATACGTTAATACTATCCACTTTGTCAAAAGAACCCTGTCATCGGGAGCTGATCTTTACTCTGACATTCCAACTATCCGTTTACCCAAAATGATTTAAACAAAGACAATCACAGAATTGTTTTGATTGGAAGATACCTTTAAGACCATCTAGTCCAGCCTCACACCCTGAACTGCCGGGGTCCCTAAACCAAGTCCCTCAGCACCACATCTGCACATCTTTTAAACACTCCCAGGGATGAGGACTCCATGACCTCCCTGGGCTGCCTATTCCAATGCTTCACAACCCCCTTCAGTAAAGAAATTTTTCCTAATAACCAACCTAAATCTCCCCTGGAGCAACTTGAGACAGTTTCTTCTCATCCTATCACTTGTCACTTGGGAGACCAGACTGATACCCGCTTCACTACAACCTCCTTTCAGGCTGTTGTAGAGCGATAAGGACTCCCCTGAGCCTCCTCTTCTCCAGACTAAACGACCCCAGTTCCCTCAGCTGTTCCTCATAGGACTTGTGCTCTAGACCCTTCACCAGCTTTGTTGCCCTTCTCTGGACGTGCTTCAGCACCTCGATGTCCTTCTTGTAGTGAGGGGCCCAAAACTGGACACAGTATTCAAGGTGTGGCCTCACCAGTGCCGAGTACAGGGGGACAATCACTGCCCTGCTCCTGCTGGCCACACTATTGCTGATACTAGCCAGGATGCCACTGGCCTTGCCTTCTTGCCATCTGGGCACACTCCTGGCTCATATTAAAACTAACCAACACCACACAACAGTCCCCACATCGCATTCTGCTTTTCTAAAAATCTTACTCACCTTCTCCCACTATTATCCTTAAGTTACCCACATTCAGTCTTCTCCCAGTTCCCCAATTCTACAATCACACTTTTATAATATTACCAATATCCAATACCCTTCCACACAGCTGTTATTGTAATCCTTCCCCTCAAGACACCCCGACCATATAACCCTTTACTTCAAGTTTTCAATTGTTTTCTCTTGCTCTAGATTAAGTTTAAAATTTCTCATGAGTTCTACAGACATTAGTAACTCTTTCATTTCTATTCACATAGCCTAACCATTTACAGTGTCCTTCTTGCTTACCCTTTTGTTTCTATAAACACTCATTTTTACTGTAATATTCAGGCACCTCTCTCACAGGAAATTCCATTATGCTTCTGCACTGCTCCCCAGGCAAAGATCATCTACACTCTGGAGGCTATTTCTTCCTCTCCTCCCAACAGTAAATCACCATAGCAAAAATTAATCCAAATCCACCAAAATACCTCCTGCAGACCCACAACCGAAACCAGAAGTGATGTATTTTGCTTGCTTTTCCTCACAGATTCACATCACACTGCTTGTTCCCCTTTTCTCCTCATAGTCTAGATGAAGTTTAAAATAAATATATCAGCACCTGCGAGATGTTAAATACATACACAAGAGTTCAGCTAGAAACAATTAAATGCAGCCCCACAGCAACACTGGTCTTCAGAATGTTTTGCCTTCCTCTTACAGAAGAAAAAGTACATTTATAGGATTTTTGTGGGGTTTTTCTGCAATACAACAATGCATGTTGCTGTTTTCACCCAATACCTTTCTTTTACTACATATGATTAGAGGGGAA
>NW_010422684.1:0-6760 GCF_000710305.1 Buceros rhinoceros silvestris | reverse complement strand
GTGGTACACACTAAAAGGTCAATAGAACACAAAGATTAATGATATGGAGAACAGAAGGGTTAAAATATAATGCACAAGAGTTAAAATACAGTGTTAAAAGGCTCCCTCTTTTCTTGAACTGCTGCTGTTAAAAATCTAGTAAAAGCTCTTTTCCTCCCTGACTGGTACCATGACAATATCCCTACCTTAATGCAATCTCTTTTCACTTCAGAGGGCAAAGACAGAAGAAAGACCAAAGAAAGAAAGAAAATACTGCTCCTAGGAAAACTTATTTTCAGAGCAACAACATTTATTTATTTATTTTCAATCTTGACAGCAAATGGTGCTGAAGACAACATGTCCAAGGAAACTTCTGAGGAGGAAGGTGAAGGCATAGAAAGTACCTTTCCCAGGGACTGGTTAAACATAAACACAGGCCTCTTTTAATGACACAAAGGAAGCCTCCTGTCTCAGCTGCCTTCATGAAATAATACCCTGAGACCAGCAGACTTAATTCTGCAAGTTCTCCACTTTTCCGAACACAATTTCTCCTCCTACTCCTCAAATCTGAGGGATCTGATTTATTTGGTCTATCCCCGATTTCCGTTTTATTGCAAATAAAATTTAACCCTTCCTTCCAAAGTCCCTTTGGTATCTCTCTACTAAATCACGCAACCCAGAGCTTGCTTGCAGCACTTCTGAAGGTGAACAGTTTGGCTTACCAAGAATAACCTACTGGGATGCAAATTCCACTTGCTGCCTTTATATTCTGCCAGGTTTATGAGAGCAAGTCTGTGCTTGACATTTGCTGGGAAACACTGAATGGCATAATTACAACGGTAAAATATTTTATATTCCCGTAAATTCAGACTACAACCCCAAAGTGCCTACAAAGACAAGATACAGGGATAACTAAGCAGAAAGGAAGGGTTATAATCAAAAGGTAGGTATAATGAAGAAAAATGTTAATGGCAGATGAAGACAGTGAGACTACCCAAGCTGCCTGGGACACTTGTCTTGCAAGCGTAAGTCCTGAAGAATAAGGAAAAGAGCAGAAACAAGATGATGTAGGATGCTGTACACTATAAAAGGATAAAAACAAACTGCTCCATTAAAATATAAAGTCAGAGATGAAATTCTAGGTAGTATGGTTCCTAAAACATCAGCTATACTTCTCCATCATTGTAGGAAGTATTTCCACTGAACCGCAAACATCATGTTACAATGCATTTGGATGGAAGTCAAAATCTTCAGGGATTACATTGTTTTTATTGCGATCTTGATGAATGCAACAAGAGGGAGGACAGGAAGATTTAAAACTTCTTAATTCTATAATCTGTTGCTGAGAAAGGGGTGTGAGGGAGGGAAGAAGAAAAATCATTAAGTTACTCCCTATCCATCACATTCAGACCAAAATCTCCTCTTATACTTGGGGGTGGGGAAGAAGATTCCAAAATGGAAAATATTCTCGTAATTCACTTCAACATATGAGAAGCAAAGTGTTTGTTCACTGAATGTGAATTATTTTTGTCAGCTGCCTGTTAAGACATGAATGTTTCTCAAGACCAGGGAATAACAACAGCCTCCTTTTTGTTAATACATATTATAACATATGAACGTATTACTGAAAGCACGTTGCTCGAGACTTCTATGAATTCTTGTATTGACCTTTAATTACCTTACTTCAAAGCAAACACGTATTTTCCAAGAGCAAGCATAATCCACATTCCTCACAAATACCAGTAACAGGAAAGGTAGTAGTATTTATGACCATGTTCCTAAAAAGCCAGACTATTTGATATATGTAAAATCTTTGCTGCTCTAGGTACTGACACTAAAACCTCCCTCATTAAACACTTCTCTTTTATCAGATGGCAAATTTGATTACAAGTTTAATTTTTGCATAGTAAAGTTCATCCAGCCATTTTTAATTTCAAATTGGTTTGCACTCCATCATGACTAGCTGAATGCTACCCGAAAAAACCCACACCAAAACTTTGACAGAGCAACCTCACAAACTGTGAAGAACAAAAGAAATGGTCTTAGGAGCAAGGAACTGTTGATGTACAGTTGATTGTACTCTGTCACCTGTAACTAAGTGCAAGAGTCCACACTTGCAGATTACACAACACATGCATCTGAACTACCCTTCCATGAAATTATTTTCTTTCGTCAAATGATAGTCACAGGTAAAAAAGCTGAGAAGAAAGTATCTGAAGTTGACCAAGCATCCTTTTTTTCTTCAATGCCACATATAACCATCATTTAAAAACTCTGTAATTTAAAAAACAAAACAAAAATCCTTGATGTACTCCACCCACCAAGCTGCAGACAGTGGACAACATTCCTAACTACAGAAGGGATTTTCATAGACTATCCATCCACTACACAAATCTGGAAAACCCCAAACTATTTCAGACTTGAGCGAGCTACAGAATTCAATTCTATATTACTTACATGTAACATGAGGTCATAAAACCCGCACCCACAACAAACTAACGACACGTAAGAGGCATTTCAGTTACCAAGACCTATTTCAATCTGACATCTAAACATCTGATGTTAGATGGCTGCTGCTCTTTACAGACTGATCATAGTAATTTCACTCCTTCGTTGTTCACCAGGACCTCTCATTACATGCACTGTGTGGGTCTAAACTACATTGGAGGTTACCGGGCAGTGTCAACACTGCAAGAAAAAGGTTATTCTGTCTTTGAACAGAACACTTTACAAACGTCATTACAGCAGTCCTTTGGAGTATTCCCACTTTACACATGAGGAAGAGTGAGCACAGGAGAAAATTGAGCAACTTGCCCACAGTCACATGAAGACCATATCCACTGCAAAGCAAAAAAGATTTTCTAAATCTGTCCGGCCCTTTAATTACAAGGTACTCTGTCTCTATAGCTTGTGGGTACAGTGTTTCTTTCATTTTCCTACTGGTGAAACAAATCAGTTGAGCACACTAAACTTGAGGAAACAATGGGGATTACTAAATGAATAGGACCTGCAACACTTCAGTAAGTGTCTTCATCTTCCATCGCTCTTAGAGATGCGTGTCAGTCAAATACAGTCACAATACAGGTTTTCTACTGTATTGTACCTGCTGAAACAATGTTCTCTCCAAGAAAAAAAATGTCAGTACTGAACTTAAAAGATCAATGATTAGGATCATAAACATAATTCCACAAACCTTTCCTATTTTTCAGAGATCTGACATGCTGAAACAGCCCTAATGAGCTGGGCAAGCACTCTGTAGGTGATTGGAGCTGGACAGACACTGCACAGTAGCAGGTAAGAGTTTTGCAGCTGTGGCTCTTCTGATTGACCACCCACTTCCAGTGTCTTTCCTAACCAAGAACAATAAAGTCTTTTTTCTCCTGAAGCAAGGACCTTTCATAGTGAAGTATGCATAAATATGTATACGAAGCACTTTCTTCCCAAACGGGTCCATTTTTATTTCCTTGCTTTAGACAGCTGTCTAAACCTGCTTCTTACCAGTCTAACTGAGCTGCAACATATTCACAGCACTGAATTGCTCAGATGGACTAGAAAACAGGGTGTGCATTCATCCATATGTACATGAGTGTATAAACAAAACTCCAGTAGCCCATGCTAGAAGCAGAGCTATGAAAGAAAGGTGACTGAAGCTGCAGTATAGCAACTGAGCGCAGACAGGCAGCTTTTTCATGTGTGTGAACTGCTTCATGGTGCCCAAGCTGTGGAACACTGCATTAAATCAAACCTGACTGAGCATCCTCTGCAAGTCTCACCAGTAACTAGAAGTAAGCCTGCAGAAACAAAGCCAAAAAGCATAGGAAGAATATTCATCCCTTAATAATCAATATTAACGTTTTTTCTGAGGAGTTCTCACAAACTCCAATTCCAGATTCAGAAGCTGGAAATTTCCAAATTGACCAAACACTAAATAACTTAGTTCCTGTGTAGGAATTTGCAGATACTTGCCACATGTACTCTTTGCCAAAGTGAGAGAAAATACATTAAGTGGCTGTCATTTGCTTTACAAAATATATATAAGTTTGGGAGAAGGGGAAGGATCCCATACCTTGCAGCTGCTAATAGTCAGTGCTACCTTTGACTGATGCTGCAGAAGCATTGACCCACACGAAGAAAAAACAAAGGTGTCTGGAACTTTTAACAAGCCCCAGGTTTTTCTAATGGCTTCAGAACAGATTAGACTAAGAAGATTAATAATCTTGTCTACTGTAGACCATTTACCAGAACTGCCACAGGCAATTGTACTAGTAGCAAAACCAGGTCCCAATTCTTTCTACAACTTAACAACCAGAACATCTAAAAAAACCACATAAAAACTTGCAAGTGCAGCTTTCCACTTTCTTATCTTATCCCACTCACCCCTAAAGTAAGACTAGTCACGTTTTTATTAGTGGCTCCATTTCAATCATTCAATCCAATTGTGCTGCTGCAGATGCTTTGTCCAGTGGTCAGGAAAAAGATGCCAGAGCTTATTTCATGAGGCCTTGTAAAATCCTCCCTGATCACCCCAACAGAGTATCAGCAACACTTTTAATTTTCAGGGAAAGTTAACCAACACAATAGACAAAATAATTCCCTCCAGAGGTTTCGCAGTAGTCTCAGTTCACTACATAAGGCCATTAATTACACAACTGCCTTTAGCATTAGCAGGAATCTGGTGGCTACAGCAGTGGTTAAGGCTGCCTTCAGTATCTGCACAGAAAATCTATTTACTTAGAGAAGTTACACAACACCTCAACTTCCTCTTTACTATGGTAAAGCATAAAAACAGAAGGAAGGGGAGGTGGAGATGAGGAATAGGCATTTCACAATCTCAGGCATGGCACAGCTACCTTTCAAAAGCATACCTAAACTGGAGTTTGCCTCTTAAATTTGCCCAAACCAATGATAACACTTAAGCACCACCTCTTACTTAAAACTTGGTTAACTATTTCCAGAGGAAAGACGGTGTTACCCAATTAATGAATACTGGAATCAATGCCATGTTCCCAATGTAAAGAAATAATGTTCTTTAAAATCTGAATAATTGTATTTGGTTGGGTTTTTTTGTTTGGTCCCATCCACCCCTGCTTGCCATATCCACCCCTGCTTGCCATACCCACTCCCGCCCTGGCTCTACTAAGTATAGCATTCCACTCCAGGTCAAGTTGTATTTCAAAATTTTCATCAAGATTTTAGTGTTATCAGGCATGATCATTCAGTCAAGTTGGTAGTAAAAGTTGTATTTCTAAAACATCCTTCTACTTTCTATTTAAAAAAAAAAACCACACCAGAAAAACAGGAAAAATCACATGCTACCCAAGCTAATACATTCTATGACACTAGGAAAATTGAGATACCAAAACCACACACTTATTAGTCCTCTTTGAACTGTGATCTAATGAATCCACCCTCACATCTCTCCAATACAATAATAATAGACAAAAAAAAACCCAACAAAAAAACCAAACCCAAACCAAACCAAAACCAACAACTACCAGAACTGGGTCTACTCAAAAGTTGAATTATAAGAGGTCTCAAAGCGGTCACAGCAATCTTGACTGGTAAAATGTTTTCAAGGACTTGAATTTAATCACATGTCATTTTATTTTCCTCTAATCATTTATTTAAAGTCAAAGGTTGAATTATTTATGAACAAAAGTTAATTACATTGAAATGCAGTATTGCCCTGTATTTATCTAACACCTTCTTCAGAACTCAACCATCTATCAATAACTGGTTAAAATCTACGAAAAGTCAGAACTTAAGGTAAGATTTAACCATTTCTGCTGTATTATTGCAACTCACTTCCAACATCTCAGATACTGTCAAATCCCTTGATATTGCAATGTGCGGTGTGAATTGTGCGCCTGTTTTTACCAACTTTTATTATCATTACAAGATATGTTTGTATTTCAAAAAAAAAAAAAAATCCGGGGGAAGAATAGCTCACAAAGTATTTACTTTGAGTAAGTTTTGACTAATTAGTTTCAATGCAAGTCATCATTATTTGGTTACAGTCACACTGCAGAGCCTCCCTATCCAGGGTTCCTTGAAATCTTCTTAGTTGTCAAAGGATCTCGAAGATCAGAAACTTGCATGCATAAGGTTGTATTCACGCTCTTTGCAAGGGGTAAAACATAAGCTCAAGCAC
This sequence comes from Buceros rhinoceros silvestris, assembly GCF_000710305.1. Taxonomy (NCBI): domain Eukaryota; kingdom Metazoa; phylum Chordata; class Aves; order Bucerotiformes; family Bucerotidae; genus Buceros; species Buceros rhinoceros. Next base: position 630 of record NW_010422684.1, on the reverse strand, counting down.
ATACTCATATGAACATACTGCACATCTATAAAGTGTTAATCCTAAGGCAGCAAGGCCATATGACAGAAGTCACTATTACAGTGCACGACTGCTTCTCAGCATACAGCATTTTCCAAGTCCCTCATCTCCCTAACTCAACTCACTTGCTTGTCACCTGCCAAGACAGAGTAGAGAGAGGATTTTGCAGATACCCCTGTGGCTTGTGAACAGTGATAACACACTAGGAAAGATGGATTTCCATTTTCTCATGAAGTTATTAGATTAGCTTTACATGCAGATTTAAATGCCCAGGACAAGTCTGCCACCTGTCCTAAACTTAATTAGTCAGGAATGTCTGCATGACAAGAGCAGACACCTCAGATGTTTTGGAATGACTACAAGCAAACATCCAACAACTTCAGCGATGCCAAGAATGAAACACTAATTGTAAGTCTTTGTGAAACAGCCTGAATTTTATTAATGGAGTGCTCCATACTTCCTATCAAACACACAACTGACATCAGCCAAGCATCTATAAAACCAGAAAATCAACTGCGTAAAGTCTGCAACTGAGTTCAGGAAATGAAGAGCACTAGATTTCTCATTAAAATATGGGTGCCTCTTTACACATTACTGGGGGTAGCGGGGGGG